>NC_135848.1:5850000-6070000 GCF_029677425.1 Wolffia australiana | reverse complement strand
GTTGTTGACAAGTAAAATGTTCGTAGAATTATTTTTATAATACCATATTATCTTTTAGGGTTGAATAAGGGATAAATCCACTAGAAACTACTGTTTTTAGGAAAACAATGCTTTGAAGAATGAGAGAAAAAATAGTGTAGATGAAAGACGTAATGCATAAATGAATAAAACCACGAAGAGGGTAAAGCTTTAAAATTTATAACTATAGGTGATTGATGATGAACTAAATTTTCAGATGTGTATTGGTTGTTGATAATGGAGTAATTCATTACTTTAAATATGACCTTAACTATTAGAAGATGACTAGATATTGATGAGAAAAGGTTGTCTCAATAGGAAACATAAATTAGGAACTGCTTTCTTGTTAATTTGTGATTAGGGAATGAGAAGAGATATGTACTATAATAAGAGAGGGAGAAACAAAACGGTGAGACAAGAATGTGGTAATTTATAGTTATAGAGAGATCCTAAAATAAAAATGAGTAGAGAGTAGAAATAATGAAGGGATTAGGAAGCGGATATTAGAAACACTTATATAATAATAAATTTATGCAAAAAAATATTTGTAGATAAGTGGCTGGCAGATGGATGGTGGATAGTTCTACCTAAGGCTATGTGCCCAGTCATGGTGATTTTATATTATTTGGATTTTTTAACTATTTTCTAAAGAGGAAATCAACAAAATGAAGACAAAGTAGTTAAACCTATTTTAAATAAATGAAATAAATATTATATAATTTTCAATAACTCTAATGATTTATTATGATATTTACAAATTTTCAGTATTTTTTAGGGCAAGAAATAAATTTTAAGGACAAATAGAACCTTATGCTGCCCTTCCGTGATGAAATTGGAGCAAAAACGAGTAGTGGATGAAAAATGATGTAACTTTTCCTATAGGAGGATTTTTTTAGTGCCGTTAAATGCGTTAGAAAGCTTGATTTCTAAAATATCCTCTGGACTATTTTACTAAAGAAAATGGTTAGAAAATTTAAATCAAACATTCAGGAGATCACAGGAACCTTGTTGGCACTTCCCCCAAGGGACAAGTGGTGCTCTTTCCCCAAGAATCTTGATCACCTTTGAACTCTCTCTCCCACACTCTTTAGAATAATAATAGATCAAAAAAAATCTGATGCACTAGCCTCCAACAACAAGTTGGGAGCAGAATCCAAGATGAGATACAAGGAGAGGGGAAAAGAGATTAAATAGAAGTGCCCAAACTCTCCAAGCCATTGGATTTAATTCCAAGGGTTTGGAGGGCCAGGATTAACTTTCTTCTGTCTGGATCCACATTCCCTCCTTTCCATATTTTAAAACAGGCCTTTCAAATTCAATTTGTGGGTTTGTTCCACAATTATTGACTTTAGTTGACTCAGTCCTTAAGGAGGTTTGAATGGGCTTCTAGAGTGGGCTTATTGTGCATTGGGCATCTTCTTATTATCTATTAGATAGCTTAGGTTTCTTCTTTTTCCCATTTGTATCTCAAATTCACCAGTGTATTTACCTATGTCCTGTTTTTCAAATAAAACTCAAAGAACATGTGAGAAATCCACTTGACTCTAAGGAGTCAAATGGCGTTAGTCCCAAAAATCAATAAAATATATAAGAATAGATCTTAAGAAAATAACTCATAAATTTTTCATTTTATCCTTATATTGTGAATAATTCTAATGAAAATCTAAAAATATGAGCTAAAAAAGAAGTTAAAAGCATTCTTTTATTGATCTAATTTGATGTCCTCAGCTCTTCCACTTCTTGTTTGTCGTGAAACTTCATTTGATAATTTTCATTCAGAAACTTGATGGATCTCAAAAGTATTTTATTTTCACTCAGTTTACCAATATAGGAGTAATTTTGAAGATACTTTTTACATTATTTTTTACTAAAGATTAGAGAAAGGGGATAAAAATAAATCGTAGAGAGGATAAAAATAAATACACCCTTAAAATTTCAGCTCAATCCACATTATAAATTACTGCATAATGCGCTTTAAAATTATTTGAAGTTCAACCTTTTGGATTTGTTGTATAATGTGCTTTGAAGTTTAATGAAAGAGATAGTAATGCAAATTGTTTGATTCAACATTAACACAATTTTCTAGCTTTTCTTATTGGCATCACTCCACATGTGCCGAGGGTCTTTTATCTTTAGATCACATTTACTACAATTTTAATTGTAGTTTTTTTTACTGGCATGTGTCCACATGTCCCATCACATTCATTACAGTTATAATCCATGACTTTTACTCAACCTCATGTTAAAACAAAGAAAATGTTAGTTCATCATTGGCATATAATTCATTTAAAATAATGAAACCATAATAACACCTTCCACAGTAATTTGGTGATCAAATTATATGCATGAATCGATTCATGGAACTTGGTAGGAATAATTTAGTTCAGATAAAATAAGTAAAAATGATAAAAGCATTCAAAAAATTAAAAATATATATCTTCTTACTTAGAAAAGTAATATCTCTATGGATCTTATGGTAGAAAATTCTATTAAATACATTAAATCCATAAATATCAGAATACCTTCATCTAAATAAAGTTAATCATTTTAAGCATAGGGATACGCATGTATCATCATTTTAATGAAAATAAATATTTAAATACAATCATATGAATCCAATAGTTATGTGTAGTTAGAGTAAAATAAGAGTGTGTGATAATAGATTTAGATTAAGAGGATAATATATGATGAGTATGATTATATAGTAACACCTAGATAAATATGTAATATCAAAATACATCTAGGTAGGAAAATGAATGATATAATTTTTATCAGAATGTAAGGTGGGATGAGATGGAGTATATATGGGATGCAATGTTAAAGACATGTAATGGAAAGCCAATATGACATTCTATATCTCGTTCAAAGTTAATTAATAAAATATATTCATAGCAATGCATGGGTGATGCTTATAAAGAAATCATAATACGGAGATTACTAGCCTTTAAGAATGTTTTCTAAATATTCATATTTGAAGGAGACTCAATAATAAAATCGAAGTATCCAGAGATAATACGACTACCTTGTCTCATTTATCTCATGAGTATGGTCAATCCTGTAACAATAAGTGTGGAGACACTAACGACACATACAAGGTGCCTTTCGCGAAAATTGTTCATTGAATTTGGTCAATATAAATCTTTGAATAGTAGTATAATAAAATTTTAATAAGTTTGATTCACATCACCACTTTGTAATTGGTCAGAACTGAGACACCAAATATGTTTTTTACATGGATGGTTGTTCTTTGACTATGACCTGCATCTTGCTACTCATGGAATGCCAAAATCATATTAGCTTGGTTGCAACAAGAAGTTCACAAAGATGATTGAGTGGTCAAGATGGCATGTCTAACATCTATATACAAGGAGACAGCTCAAGGAAGATGATGTGATGAAGTCCTTTGCCAAAGCATTTGACTATTGGAGAAGAGTTCCCGATGATTTTTGAATGCATCAGTACCAATCGGGATGATCGATAAGTGTTTAACAGTTAACCATATCCTCAATCATCCTAGCATTAGGGATTATATGAACATGGTAACCGAGGATAATAAGGTTTTATGAGGGAGTCATTATAATCCTTTCTTCTCGAGCATGAGGTATAGCTTGGCAACCCATGAGCTTGAAACTTAATCTGTTGATTAGGTTATATTAATTAATAAACACGATGATATAGATAATTCATTATTTTGTGCAGTAAATGTAATTTGGTTGTTGTTGTTGTTAAATAGACTGATACATGGGCTTAAAGGTCACATGCAAGTGGTATTTTGGATGTTGGAAGATATATTTAAAGTTTAACGGAAATATGAAAATTTCCTATAAGTAAAAAGAGGAGAAGGCCTTGAAGAGAATTCACCAAGACAAGATTTTCTCAGGTCCCACCCTCCTTATTCATTATCCCCTTGGCTCCCCTCCATTCCCGATCCATTCAGAATAATGTTGATACTGGTGGATCGATAATAGTGACCATCGATACAAAGGAGGGATTCCAAGACCCATGAATTGTGTGGATATGTCTAAAGATTAGACACATGAACAGATCAAAATTCCTCACTAGAAGAAACGATAAATAATAAATATGTTTTGTGCACATGTGATTTGATCATCAATTTGTAAATTTTGTTATCATTCTTTTTTCTATTTTCTATTATGTGCATTATCAATGCTTCACCTTCAATGACGACACTATAACCTAAAAATATGGATGTTTAATAATGAAATGGGCATGACGGAGATGATTAAATATGTGTGTATTTGAAAAATATTCTTATTTATATTTACATGAATCAACCTGATGTATATTTAGGTATGATACCATTCATGGATTCGTATGCATCAATTTAGTGAAATAGTTCTCCATGGAGAACCTCATATTTCTCCAAGTGTCTCCATACTAATGACTACAAGGGTGGCCATACACTTCATTTTCAATAAAACTAAGTGGTATTCTACCCAGATATTTTTGATGTCTCTCTAGATTATTCTTCAAATATGAAAAAATAGAATACATGTTTAAACACAAGTGATCACCAAATTATGATCTAATCATAATTTTCTTGGACTTCATTATTAAGAGTCTTGCATCCATTATAAAAATATTTTATTGATGAATGTTAAAAAATATTTGGAATCTGAAATTGGCTTTCAGGACAAATATATTTTCAATAAAATATTTCAACAAAACAAAAAAAGTTAATTAGTGGCCTAAATACAAAAGTAACTATATCAATTTACATTCATGGAGAGAATATCTCAGTTTAGAGGAATTATTTAAATTACACTATGACTCTCAAACATAATTTCAGTAATATATTACACTATCAGTTAAAATTAAATTCAAATAATTTATCCCAACGTCAGCTTTCATAGTAAAGTGATACATAAATAGGATCGTGTACATAAAGAATGATCTACAAAACATTATATTAGAGTGATGAAACCAGAATTTGAGTTAATTATATCTTTAAGACTTCTAGTTCATAAAAAAATATTTATAATTTTCCTTAGAACCACAAAGCAACAGTGGAATCCATGAGGAGTGACTACTGAATAAAAAAATTAAGTTATTTATTATTTGGTTTTTTATATGATTAAATCAGATTTAATTAAATTAATTTAAAATAATTATAGGACGGTAAGAAAATAATTTTCCTATTAAACCTTATGTATCCACAATTTATAAATAAAATTATGATTTTTTTTGGGATTTCATCACATAAAATAAGAATTAACTACAAAAATATGCTAACGTACCCAATAACTCAGGGTGACGGGGAAATCTGGCAAGTGGAGTGAGTGGAATGAAGTGGTATTACCTTCAAAATTTTCAATTGAAATGGTGGTGGCTAAGGAATTTACCATCTCTTGTGATGTTGTTTACAATCTCTGGTCGAGACTGAGATGGAAGCAGCTATGTGCTCATAAGTGGTGGAGTCGCTGGTGGCATGCAAGATGGTAAAAATTAAGGCTATATTTGAGAATGATAACCAAGGACAAAGTAAAAATATTTGATTCTGAAGAAGATGAAGATTACACTAGCCTTGTCGCCATGTGCCCCATGGGCTGAGTGATGCTTTCTCTTCATGAGTACTGATCAGAATGTCACTCCCTCAATCATTCACACTAGAATCAAGAATGGACCCAAATGAAATTTTGAATGAGAAAATAACTCTAATAATTTTAAATAGGAAAAAATTCAAAGGTACCCTTTTTAAAAATATGGGGGTTTATTTATACATCCAAACCATAGATGGATTCAGAAGGTACAGACAGAATTACCCTCAAATTTTTAGCCTGAAAATCCTTTTAGATCATAAGACATAATGATTTGAAGTAGGAACTATCATTATTGCTGATTTTGTTTCTCTCCTTGCCGTGGATCACCTGTGTGGTGTGAAATCCTCAGATTTTCCCAAATATTGGGCATTATTGTATGCATTTAAAATATTTTTCAATAAACTGCAGGGGTGTGCAAAAACTTTTGCTCGAAGTGCCAATATTGGCACGATTGTCCCCACATAAAAACGTTCAGCCCAATATTGTTTCACCAAGTGTTCGACAAGTGGCACAAAAAGAGAGCTTTCAGCAAATATAATGCACCTTTTTCCTAGATCAAAAAGCGTGATGCCACATATGCTGCATAATTAGGAAATTTGATGTATTTATTGTAAAAAAGGCATTTACTTTTATATTGAATGTGTATCTTCTGAGTTTAAAAGTAATAACATAAAATTACATTGTAGGATTTTGATTAATCATTATCTATGACCAATGATTGGTTTACACCAATCATTTGTCACAACACATGATTGACGCATGACAAATATTGGCAACAATTCTAAGGACATGAATTGGAATACTCCAAGGATCAAATTCAATCAAATAAACTGCATTAAAACCAGTTAAAATATTTATATAAAACCAAATATATATATATATTCTGACCAATCAAAATAATTTTATTTATGAATATTATTTTCAAAATATTATTCCAATTCATAAAATTGAGAAGAATCCAAATATTATTCAAAATATAATCAACCCAAAGATATATAAACAAATATATATATATTATTATAACCCCAGAATATCATGTAGAAGTATATATTCTAACTTGTACAACTATTTTCTTCATGAATATAATTTAAGATTTTTTTGTAAAATACCATAAATCAGAACAAATATCGGAATAACATTTTCAAACATAAAAAATAATTTTAAACATAAATGACATGCATTTATGAACCTTTAAGAGGAAAATAAAAAATTTAAAATTCATAAAATTACTATTAAAGTAGTATGTTATTTATGATTATCAGAGAGCTCATCAAATAGTTTATGATGGAAAACATATAATCAAAAATATAAACATATATATAATACTAAAGTAGTCATATAAATATGATACCTAAAAGGATGATGATGATATGTGGAGTCATTTAGCAAAATTTTACAACTATTAAAGTATAAAGACACTTGAACTAACAAGGACATCATTCAATAAAACACAATTTCAACAAAATCATCAACATTTACTGCCCTTATACGTCGTATTTATCAATAATTTGTAGATAGATATCATGAAATCTGTTTAATCTCTGGAATTTTTCAGATTTCACCCAAATATCTATTGTTGTATCATGTTCATAGGTTCTGCTATATTCATAAAATCTTATGTAAATATATCTTGTTCATGTTGCAAATGTATGTGGTCTACAAGTTAATCGCACACTCCACATCTTGTTCCGTATTCATTGATACAATATATTCATTATAATGCATGTGTGATGCTTATAACTAAAGTCTATGAATATTTATAATAAATATATGAATTATGATGAGATGATAATACAGTGATCACTAGTCTTTAAACATGTGTTCTAGTCATTATTACTCAGAAAAGGGCATCAAAATATTCAGAAAGAATGACAGTCTAGTTCCACTCATATGATGACTATGGCAGATCTCATAGCCATTCATGTGGAGATAGTGGGTGCCCTTTGGAGAAATATTGTATTCAATTGATTCGTATGAATCCCTAAATGGTATTATGTCTATTGTCAATCAGGTTGATTCATATCACACTTGTGTTAGTGGTCCTTAGACCTCAGACACTAAAGATGCCTCGTTGATGGGCAGTTGTTTCTACAAGTCTCTAACCAGGAGACTCCAAACCATCCTAGACCAGAAGGAGTAACAAGTCCACCTAGGTGATTGTGCGGTCAATATGGAATAGTTTGCCCCCAGCATTATAGATTGACTCAAAGAAGCTAGTGCAGTTAAAATCCTTGGATAAGATAGTGGAAATATTGGGGAAGTTTTTCTCCAATGATTTCACCACACATCAATACTACCTAAAATGACAAATTAGGGTTTGAAGATTAACCGTTCCCTTGGTCCTTTGATAGTCTTTCACAAACGAAGTATTATACATATATGATAACTGATGATGATAAAGGTTCCATGAGATAGTGGACATACTCATTTGTATCTTGTAGGGCACGAGGTGTAGCTTGGCACCCCATGGACTGATACACGGGTCTAGAGGGTCACATGCATAAGGTTTTTGGATGTTAGTGGATATACTCTAAATTTTAAGAATTTATTAATTGTTTCTGAGGATGGAGACTTTTGTAAAAGATTTCGATGTAATTTTATGAAAAGTTCTCCAAACAGTATAAATAGAGGGGGGCACCCACATTTGATACATATTTAAGTCAGTTTGACTGCCCCCCCTGTTTATTATCTTCCTCTTCCTTGAGTTTTGCTTCTAATGGATGTTGGATGGAGAGGAAATCTGATTTCCAACGGCAGAGTACGCAGAAAAAAAGGGAGATCCAGCTGTCTGAAGATTGCATATGTACATCTAGAGGACAAACATCTGAACGATTTCCAGATGCTCATTCAAGGAACCAAGAAATCATGTATTTGATCAATGTACAGGTTATGTTTTGGTTCTACAATGTTTTTAGTTTTCAGATACGTCTTCCATTTGATATTCAGTTCATGATCAGGTTTCAATCATGTTAATCAAAGCCTGAAATTCCCAGAATTTCCTTTCATTGGTATTGAAATTGAAATTATTATCACACATCTGGATGTTCATGTTTTCTATCAAGTTAATAAGATCCTCCCCATAACCTTCACTCATTTTTTTCAGCTGTAAAACCTTTGATCCATCAAAGAATGTCCGAAATCATGGTCACCACCCATTTTGAAAGATTTACTTTTTAAAAAAACTTGTATAAGAATGATGTAATTAGTAAAAAAAATGTATAATTTTAATATATTAACATTAGTAATTGATAATATTTAATTCAGAGATGTATACTTATTGGGACTTTGCACATATGTATTCCCTAAATCTACTTTCTTCCTTCCAGTTGGTGCTCCACTCTCTGACCACAAAACCCAATCATAAAAGATTATAATAATTTTATTATTGAAATATAAAATTATTTACGAAAGGATTGAGATATATCATATGAAAGCGATATTGAATATCCAATGGACAGCAAGTGTTTCACATAATACAGTTTCTCAAAGCTAGTGAAAATGATCATCACCTTCTCCAAGTCAATTCTATCCTCATTAGAATAAAAATAAATATTTTTATTATGTATTATCCATTCATCGGCATGACTTTAAATTTGATGTTCAGAATTTTCATTTGTTTCAAATCATTGATACTATGTTTTTCAATTATGTTTTTCAATTATGTTTTTCCAGTTTAAGACTATGTGAAAATTGTGGTACATTAAAATGATTAAAATTTATTACAAGAAGGAAGTTGTTGATTTTAAAATATTAGTAAAATAATAATTTAAATAGAGAAGCATTGTGATCATTGTGTTAACCTTATTCTCCTTCTCTGCATAATTAATATTCTATTAACCTTCTATGTCGTTGCATCATGATTCTTATATTACCCTTCTTCTCTTTATTTGCATAATTAATCTCATTTACCTTTCTCATTCTTTGCGTAATCAATCTTAGGGTTTGACGGTCCAGGTTTGGTCAGAGTTTTCAGCAAAAACCTAAATGGTACCTAAAGCTTGGTTCGATTTTGGTATGTTCATGTTCAGTCCCCGCCCGGTATGATACAGTCCCAGTTTGATCAGGTTGAGTAGTCAGTGTCAAAAACAAAGTATAAAATGTATTTTTTTGGTCAGGTAAAAAAATTATATTAACATAATGAAACTTTATAACTGCTGGTAATGAATGGCCCATCGCCTCCCTTCCCTTCTAATTTTACAAAAATATTTAATAATTACTTCTGATTCCTGTCCGGTTTGACCCTTGGACCTAAACCTGCCCAGCCAAGTTCTAGACATGGTTGTTAGGTTCGTTTTGTGCGAATTTGTGCATTTTGTTCGTTCTGTTCGGTTTTTCGAACAGAACATTAGCAAATTCGCACAGATAATCGTACACACTCGTGTGCGATTCGAATTGTTCGCTCTGTGCGAATTTAGTTTAATCATTTTTTAAAGAATAAACATACGATTTGCCCTCTCCCTTGGCAGCCTCAGCCCTCTCCCTCGGCGCTCTCCCTTGGCAGCCGCAGCCCTCAGCCATTTGCTCTCTCCCTCAGCCATTTGAAATTAGTCGCATTTTTTAATTTTTGATCTATTGGACTCTTTCCCATGCTTTATAAATCGCTGATTCAGCCAGGGTCAATGTTTTTTACTTACCTTGTGGATGGATCAAGTGCTGATGGAAATCCATGATTTAAGAAAACTGATGGGGTTCATGTTAGAGATATCAACAGAACTGATGACTAGGGAATTAACTTGGGAAGTTCGACCACCATCTTGGCGGAGATACTGGCAGCCGTTCCAGGTAACTCATTTGAGATCCTAATTTCAAGGTGGACAACAATAAAAAGAGGTAAGCGTTTCTGCAAGTAATGCAATTTTCAGTATTCTGAAATTCGTCAAAATTTCTCAAATACTGGCTCCAATTACATAGATTCAAGCCTCTCAAATCATATGAAACCACTCTCAGCCTGGTCCAAGATCATCGATGCAGAAATAATGATCTTAACATGTTGGACGATTTAGAAGCTATGCATATTATAACTGCTCTTAAGTTTAACTGACTTTGGTATTCAATTTTCTATTCATCCTATGTCTATTCATAGTGGATTGCACATGTATTTTTGTATTGAGGTATGATGATCATTGAGTAATCCTACATTGATTTAATTAACTTCAAGGACGATTATGTCTCTATTACATGGAATTCTCTATGCGTCGATCTCATTGATTGATATATCAATTTCTAGATCGGAAACTGACAAGACGAATTGAGAATATAGATACACGGGAATATACCACTTGTAATAGCAAAATAAACGGAAAGGACGGCTCTCAAATTGCTGATGTACTCTTTTACTTGCTATCCACCGAGCTCTAATTACTGTGACGATAGGCCATTTTTTTCTCTATCTTGTCAAAAATCCTCCAACAAGCATAGAATTCTCCTAGAAAACTCTGAATCACAGCATGCTGCTGATAAAGACTTCGTTGTAGCAATCTCATCAGGATACCCAACAATTGATAGCAGGGATTCATAAACATGAACATATGCCAACCATAACATTACCACATAGACGATACAGGCCCATTAAAATATTATTATTAGGATCATTTGAATAAATAAGACTATTTCTTTAATAATACATCCACATTTAGTAAGAAAAAAATACTCTAAACATTTTTTTTTCAAAGATTTTGCGTGAATTGTGCAAATTCTGTGTGAATTTGTAGCAATTTGCGTTAATTTCACAAATTGTGCGAATTTTGTTTGATTTGTTCTAATTGTGCGAAAAGTTGTTCTAATTTTCACACAAAAAAAGAACCAAACAAAGAACAAGGCACTTTGCGGTTCTTTTGTGCGAATTTTTTGTTCGTTACACACGAACAGAACAGAACAAACATGCCTACAGCCAACTGGTCCACCCTCAAATGGAGGACCTACAGTCCCAAATGTCCAACCCTAATCAATCTTATTTAACACCCTTCCCTTTAAATAAAAAACACCCTTCTCTTTATTCAATATATATAACACCCTTCCCCTTCTCTCCTGATCTATCCTCCAAAATCACAATCTTGCAAGGTAGATCTCTCCTCCATGGCCAGATTTGATCTATAAAACAAGACTAGCAAGCCAAGATTGCTCAGAAATTCAATCTCATACAACACCTCTCCTGATCTCTCCTCCAAAATCACAATCTTGCAAGGTAGATCTCTCCTCCATGGCCAAATTTGATCTATAAAGCAAGACTTGCAAGACAAGATTGCACAGCAATTCAATCTCATACAACACCCTTTTCCTTCTCTCCAGATCTCTCCTCAAAAATCAAAATCATGCAAGGTAGATCTCTCCTCCATGGCCAGATTTGATCTATAAAACAAGATTAGGGAGACAAGATCGCACAGAAATTCAAGCCGAAAGCAGCAGCGCAGGCGATCGATCGATCGAGAAATCGCCATGGATCAAGAGTTCTTCCTCTCCCACTTGCCCTCCCTCCTGCCGCTCCCTTCCCGTTCCCTGCGCTCCAGAATCTGCCTCGATCTTCCCCCCCTGCCTTGCCTCGGAGCGCCCCCAAATCCACCACCCTCCAGCGACGCCGCCGTCTCGGGATCGCCGACGCTGCCGCCATCTCCCGAATCCCTGCTTCCCTCGTAGCTGAAATCCTCGTAAATTGGCGCGCGATCGTCTGCTCGATCCGTCGGTTGAAGAATCGTGAATGGAGGGGAGCGCGACGTTGCTGCTGCGCCCCTGGTTGCAGCGCTGTTTTCAGGTGCCATTGTTCTCCCGTTATCTCTCTCGCGGTATCTGTCTCTGGGCCTGATCGATCGAAAGGGGAGGAATTGTAGGAGATTAGTGGAAGGTTTTTTGATGTTCTTGGTGGGTTTTTTACCTGATTGGATTCGAGGAGAAGTCCCTTCTTGCGGGTGGAGCTCCGGATTCCACCTGCTCCAACTCCTTCTGCAGATCCCGCTGCAGAAGATTTGAGATTAATCACTGCCCTTACAATCTCCTTCTACTCGAAATCAAAATCAGGAAAAACATTGAGACGGGCTCAGTTGGATACTTGAATGGATTCAGAATTGGAGATTCAATACGGATTGTGATTGGAAAATATTCCGGATTAAACAAGTTTTTTATGCTAGAATGGATTCAACTCCTGAAGAGAATATAAATTTAATGACAATCCCATCTGTTCTTCCTGATTCTTTCACAAGGATTCAGCTTTCTCTCTTTTTTCTAGTGGAGCTGCGATCTTTCAATGAAGGGCACCGTTATAAAACACCAAGGACTGGATTTTAGAATGACAAACGCACCTGAGCTCGCTTTTCTCTTTCCAGTTCAAGATTACAACGCAGTTCCCTGGTTTTGGCCCGCTCAGTTTCCAACAAACGCTTTCGTTCAATCTCTCGCTCTGCTTCACTGATTCTTTCCCTGGAAAGGCATATTTTACGAGATTAGAAATCCCTCAACTAGGATTAGGATTGGTCCATGAGAGGGAGGAAACCTGTCAAGTTCTTGGAGCAGCTCCATTTCTCTCAAAGCTGCGTCTTCTAGAAATTTCTGGCGTTCTTTCATTTGAAGAAGCTTTCTCTGTCGCCGAGCTATTATTTCCTCTTTAAGCTTGGATTTTTCTCTGATTGGAAAGAAGATTCATACCCCAAGAGAAAAGGATGAACTATTATAAGCCCAATAGAATGCGAAATTAGACCCAATCACATTCCTTTTAAGCTTACATGGAACGGATTTCTTCCTTTATCTGCTGCAGCCGTGTACCATCCTTTGAATCAGCTGCTGAAATATCATCATTCTTATGAGTATACGGGCAACTTGGGGTAAGAAAGAAATGAAAAACATGAAACCATCGGAAAGAGATACCAGCTACATTGGTGGATAGAGATTCATCCATGTCTGGTCCTTCAGGCATATTCTGAAGGGCTTTTTCCTTTTGAAGAAGCTCCAGCTCAATCTCTGCCTCATCTAGTTCCTGTAAACGTCACCAAAACCCTGATTATAGCTGCAAAGAAAATCCAAGGCTAAAGAAACGTAGAAGGGGTGATGGATTTCAGGCTCATCCGGATTCAGCGATTCATCTCATTTTAAATGATTTGAGCTACAAAGCAGGTTTGACAATATAACCTGTTAATTGATGTTATGACCATAATTAAACAAGTTGTTATAAGCTCCCATTAGCTTTAAGTCAAAAATAGGGTCTGACCTGAGCCTCTTTTTCAACCTTTTGAGATAAGAAATCGTAGTATGCCTGGACCGAAACCAAGGAAGAGGCGACCTGTGCCAAATGAAAATAGAAATGTAAGATGTATTCTGATTGATTTTTCACTATACGAGGCCTATTAATGATGCCCAAGGATTTAAGGGGAAGAAAACCTGAAGAATCGACTCCCTCACGCTATTGACGGCAGGGTCACTTTGTTTTGAATCAGGACCGGAGGAAAGCAGTCCTTTGAGAACCTAGGAAATCAAAGACAATGATCATTTACTGACTTAACAAATACTCTTATTCGATACGAGACGAATCTCTTCACTAACACATCAATGTAAATTAAAGGACCGCATACTTCCTTAGCATGATCAAAATCTGTTCTCAGATTGCATAGAGCTTCACAAATACTCTTCTCAATGTCATAAAATCCTACAGTACAAATGGAAAAATTAGCACCCCCACGAATTTTAAATTTCTGTCAATTCCTCACTGCATCAAATCATTATTTTGACTGCATACCTGATTTGGACGATATTATCTGCTGCAATCTCTCCCAAACATCATCGTTTAACAAAGTTACGCACTCAAAGGACGAGTACAAGCATATATTTGCGAGCAAGGCTATAGAAAGCCTCGTGAAAGGATCCTCATGAGGTATGGGTGCAAGATTCCCCAGGCCAGGAAGACTCTGTGCTCCCACAAGAAACAACCGCAGTACTCTTTCTTCAGCAAATGGCACGAACCCAGACAAGAGCGCCAAAGCTTGAGCCCTCAGCCGCACTGAAGGGTCAGTAGATACCATGGATGCAACTCTGTCCCATGTCCCAGAAACTACTCTACATGTTATACTGTCGACCGTAGATTTATTCAGGTTTGATTCTACGAGTAATCCGAGATGCTTCAAGGCAACAGATCTTTGTTCTGGTTCCCAATGGCCTAACATGGTGATGACCAGATCTACAAGATGGTCATGATCACTCAGATTGCTCATGTCCAAAGCAAAAATTGAGGAAAGCCATTTGTCCGGCAGCAAGCGCCAAGAAATTCTGGGAGCAAGACAGATGAAACCCTTGATCACTGTGCATACAAGAGCTAAGCATGGGTCGGAGAAGTTTAACCCCAATCCAAACACATAATCCAGCATGCATGATGCAACTTGCCAGAAATGGCTTTTTTGGCTCTCCAGAATATCTTCTGCAACCCGTTCCATTGAAATGACCCAATAATTTGAAGAAAAATCAACAGAGCTGTCCTTCTGTGCATCCACAGCAGACGAAGTCAAGCATCTCAAGAACAAGAGGATCTTCGTCGTTGTGATGGTGAGTTTCCTGGTGAGTTTAGAGTGAAGGCCCCAACAGGATTCAAGTGCAGCGCTAAGCTTCTTTATCAAACCCTCCATTGATTCTGAGATTTCTTGTAACTCAACCAGGGAAAGTGGCCTTAATCCAGTAGTGTTTTCAGGTTCAACTGTAGTTATTGGCGCATCTACCTGGCCAATCTGACATGGAATGGAAATGCCGAGATTTTCAAAAGCCTGTGCAAGTGAAATAATACAGCTGTTCATGAGACGTTGAAATGCCAAAAGATGATCCAGGAAATTTGTTGTGGGCTCAGATACAGTAAAATCGGCCCATTCATGCAAGGAGAGCAACAAATCTTTTTTCCTCCTGAATGACAGGTCAGGATAAATACCCCCTAGAATGAAAATTACTCGGGATCTGCTGTAAAACATTTGTTCTCCTGTGAAATCCTCCTCTTTAATGCATTTTTGTAAGATAAAACTGAAAAGCTCTCCAAAACATAAGAACTCTAGATCACTTGAAGAAAGCTCATCGGAGGGAATCAGCTCATCTTGTGAGGCCTTTCTCAGGCCGTAAGAAATAAGAGGTTTTAAAAGGGCAAAAACAGAATCAAGGAAATCCACATCGCAGAACGGGGATCGACACAATGATTCCAGAATCTTTGCTACTCTGGGCATCTCAAGCACCATGGCTTCGGTGTGCTCCTTAATTACAGCTTCAAGTATAAAAAGGATAACAGCTTTAGCATTCCTAGCAGCTAGCTCGCTTGAAATTCTCTCATCCCCGTTGCCAAGAAATTGCACCATACAAAATTCAGAAAACCAGCAAAGTATGTCCGAAACAGCTGCCGATGGCAGAGATCTCAACCGCAGACAAACAGCCTGCAAAATAGTCTCCCCAAATCCCATAAACTGTTTTACCATCGTGGGAAAGAATCTGTAAAGTTCGGGAAAAGTAGTTTTAAAAGAATGACGTCTGATTGATTGGCCAGACTGCACCAGCCTTGAATCTGCGGCCTTGACGTCACAAATATCTTCTGTAAGAGCAAGAACATCACCAAATATTGATAGTAACGAAGTGAGATGTGATAGATTCAAGGAGAGAAACAGCTGATCACGCAAACATATCTTTGCAACAAGTGAAACGGCCTTCCAACCAAGGAATCGTGCCAAAGGAGAAGGAAATTTAGAGAAGGTTGGGATTTTAAGCACCCATGACTTCGGCGGAACCAAACTTCTACACAGAAAGCCGTCGCTGGAAGTGAACAAATCCTCGTCAAATCCAAGGGAAGCACTAACCAATTTTTGAAGAATCATGCAGTGGCGTTGAATGCCATGCAACTTGACTAGATCCACCTTCGCGGTTCCTCTTAGTTCATGATGATATGAGCCAACAACACTATTCAGGTGATCAGCAGACCGCAATATAACGTCAATCACATCTTCAGGAGGGCAGCATAATTCTGTTGCCGATTCCAAAATGAAAAGCAAGCTTTGCAGGAGAGTTTCATGTATGCTCAGCTTATCCTTTTTTAGGTACCGTATCACAAACTGGCAAAGTAAATCCTGATTTTGACGAACTATGGTGGTTGAATCAGCATGTTGGATGTCACTAGGTGAGATGTACCTGCGTTCATGGGACAGACCATTGTTTTGTGACAGTTTCTGTTCATAACTATGGTCCATTTCAGCTGCTTGGAGAAGTTTCTCCAGAAAAGCTTTATCTCTTCTTTGCTCGAGGCGAAGAACTGTCTTTTGATCAAGACTACCATTGCTGTAAATGCTCGTTGGGTCCTTGGAATTGATTTTCTCGGTATTTTTGGCATTTTTTGCGTCATAAAATCTAGGTAGACTTTTTGACACAGAGGACGTCACAAATGGATTTATATAGCATTCAGCAGCCAATAGTAGAGCGTCAATGGCTGCTTCATGGCCTTCTGGAGAGATATCTGCCTCTGAATACAGATCAAGAGCCAGCTGCCTGAACTCTGAAGCTCTGGACTGACAATCGTCATAGTGAAGAAGTTGCAAATAATTTGCCTGCAGATCGAAATACCGAGTGGAGAAGCCGCCATCAGAAATGGAATTACCTACTAGATAATTATTTTGCGTTTCAGTGGTTTGATTCACACCTCCTTCAAAAAGACCGACTAAATTCCCATCCCCATCACGATCCTTGACAAAGTAGGCAGACTTTTTTATTAGGGCAGCCCTTTTCAGCTCCGCCGGCGCAAATAGTAGATTGGAGTCATCAAGCATATCCATTTTTATGGAAACTTCTAACAATCGACTGCTCTCTGCTGACTCGTCAAGATTATGTGGGGATTCAGCCTTGGAACCAGAGGGTTTGCACAGATCAATTTCAGGGGGAAGCAGCAAATTCGGACCCAATATAGAAAGAAGAACGCTGCAGTAAAAGAGAAGATGGATAAGCGAACAAATCTGCTAAACACAGAACACACAACAGTTCAAGTCACAATCACCTCGGTGCCGCAGCACGGCGCCTCCATTGACGCTCCAAATAAGGAAGAACAGCAGGCTTTTGCAAAGCACAACGAATGATACTGAGAGCTATTTCACAACTTTCTTCCTGTTTCTGCGATAATATTATTTCCCCCTTCTTGGAGGCAATCCCACCTTGATTAACGCTAAAAAGAGGTTCGAGGAAATACTCTAACATTTCTATTAGAAAAAGAAGCTTATGCTTGAATTCCTGGAGGAAAAACGCAGGGTTATTTGATGCACACGCACATGAATTATGAGCCACAATTAAGTCCAAAGGCAAACCTTATATCTCCTCAAGATATCATCTGCATAGCCAGATAATGCTAAAATAATGTAGTTCAAAGCTACTCGAGGGTGGATACTAGATCTTGGAGCAGTACCCTAAGAGGTCAAGAACATCAACAGTTGTTACCAGAGAACATTATTAAGACCAAATAAAAAGCAGAACCAAAGCAGCATAAATTTTGGTCACATTGAGGATTAAGACATGCGTACAACAGTCCATACAGTTCTTAACAATCGTAACAAGTCCGTCAATCTTCAATCAGATAATCATGGTAGTAATATCTGCCTACTTTCTAGTTCTATGCTTACAGGCAAGAAAAAGAAATTATGAAACTGGAGCAGCGAAAACTCTTTGTAAAGTTTCCAGGCCACAGGGAAACAGCAAGGCTCGTCTGAATTTCGAATCACCACATAGAAACACAGCTGACAATTCAGCCAATCGAGTAATCAAAATCATTAGGAAATGCATTAATCTTCTCTATAAATTTCTTCCAAAAAAAAGAATAATCTTCTCCATAAAATGACCCAGACATGTATACAAAAAAATAGATTTGGTTGCAGAAAAAGGTCTCCTTTTACAGTATACAAAGAAATTTACAGGGAAGGTTATTATTGACCCAGTGAGAAATCAACACATTTTGAGCCAGCCAAGTTTCAATCGTCCTCTATGAAATGCATCAGGTAAAAGAGCTTGATGGGTTTAAGACCAACTCAAATGCTTTTGTTTTAGTTGGTCATTTTTTTCTTTCTTTCTTTCAGAAAAACGACCAACTGACAATATTTTGCGGCCCAGACATCCTGAATCAGCTGGCTACAGAAAAAAAAAAAAACAGGAAAAGACATACGATCAGAAAGACCAATTTAAAAGGCCCCACAGGAGATGACAGAGAACAGTGTCTAGAAACTAGACCCTGAAGAAAAGCCAAATATCAAACATGTATCACATTTTTTTGGAAGGAATCAAACCTGTATCACATCGAGCAGATCTTCAACAAGTTCAACAACTAAATCGACCTGGAATATTAAACACCATCAGCATGTATCCGCCAAGTTTCCAGGTTAAAAGGGGATGGGTTGACCTTTGCTACAACTATTGTTAGCCAAGGAGCAAGTGCACCCAAACATAGATCAATCAGAACGCATGCTGCCCTTGCCTGGGAATAAGTTAAAAGATTCAGTCAGTTATCCTGAAATGATTTCAAAGGCAACACATATGTTAAAAAAAATACTGCAGAAAAATGACAGAAATAGAATAACAAACAGTGCAGAACTACAGAAAAATGAGGTTAGATTCACTATCAAACTAAGACCTGTGATGCTGAGACTGATGATAAGTAACCCGCAGAAGAACGAAGGAGAGGATAGTACGTGACAGATGACATAGAAACAATCTGCATCCACAGCAAAAACAACGTCAGCTTCCTTAAAACCCCAAAGCATCATTTTTTTTTTATTACCAGAAGATATACCTGGGATAATGCTCGTAGAACAAGGGGATGTGCCCACTGAGAGAAATGATCGTTAATTGGATCCTGAACCGTATGCAGCGGAGGGCGAAATGCTGTTCAAGACAAAAGTATGATTTCAAAGATCAATTATACACATAAAATTCATCGATTAGATCAAGTCTTTGAGTCAATCACCTGGAAGCAAAGCTTGCACTAGTGGTAAAATAGATAAGAAATCCACTCTGCTTTTAGCTAAATTTCCACATAAAAGAGGCTTCATAAGGAAGCCAAGTCAGCCAAATAAGCACCAGATTGCACAAACATTTTAAGAAAAACAACTAGAGAGTACCTGTGCAGCACAAGCATAGAGAACGTGGAAAATTCCCTCTTCTATTGATGAAATATCCAGAAGACTAGTAAAATTTATGTCCATATGCACATCAGGTATTGAGCATGCCTCCCCAAATAGCTGTGAATAGTCACTTAAACAAACATCAGAGGCCTCAGCTCTTCCCGTATCAACAGGTGGCAAAGAGAAAGGATCACCAGTTGAGATGATTCCAGATGACGTGGGCAGTTCAATTTTATGTAAAGACAGTGAAGCCTGCGTTCCAAGAAACCATGATCAACGCAGAAACGCATCATACCACGTGCAACATGTCCAAACAATTAATCATACATACCAGTCGACAGACAAAGCCCAGTTCATGATCCTTATACGCCTTGCGTAAAAGCATGAGTGCTACGTCCGGACGAAAAACTAAGGAGCACAATGAAGGTTGAAAATCTGCAGCGGAACTACGGTGTCGCCTTGACTGAACCTGCAAAAAATGGTGATTCAGGAAGGATGACCAGAAGCCTGTTTTATATAGCAATGGTAGAGGCATGCCAGGAATAAGCGAGGCCTTATTCATCAGATATGCATAGTAATCGAATTCTTTTTTTCTCCAGAAATGCTTTGTGATTACTTTTTCGAGTGTTTAAATATCCATGCTCCATATGTATGAAAGGGTATAGAATTTTACCATGAAACCAGGATAAGAAATGACTGGTGGAGGATAGGAAATAGGGAGAAAACCAGTGTGTGAAAGAGGAGACTGAAAGAGGGCTACAACTCCCAGATGTCACACTAACTTATAAGAGAACAGATCAACTATTAACACAACATAATATGAACGGGGACCACCACAATTGAGTATACACTGCATCCCAGTCGAAGCTTGGGCATATATGCACCAAGCTTGATACTTCAGAAATCCACCTGAGAACTCAGGATTGCCTTCGGAGTCGCCAACTTGACCTTGAGGATTCCCAGAAACAAAATGACGGTCAACTTCAAAAAGGCCCACAATCTTCTTTTTTTTTTGATGCACTTAATCCAACATGGGAAAATCCCATTTAAGCGCGTGGTCACGTGACCCAATCGGTGAGATTTTATTTTTCACGTGAGACCCAGATCCAGATCCAGCAGAATGGGGCCAGTATCTAAACTGGCCCAGACTGAACTTTAAGCAAGTTGTTTTGTCCGTTCCAAACCCCAATCTTCAAATTGGAAAAACGTGCCAGAGGCCCTGGAGGGCTTTGTTCCCCTAACCTCTAGTTCCAGCCTCCAATCAACGCGCTATAGTTTCTCGGATGAAAACCCCAAATTCTCATTACAACTCTTTCCCCCTTAAATACAGAGTGAAAACAATTTACCAACTAGGCCACAATCTAGTTGAAGGTATTTGTGCAACATTGGAAATAGAAGAGTAGAAAAAAGGAAAATTGAAAGAATTAAAAGGGTGTGAGAGATAAAATAAACAAACAGGAGATAGGCTAATCTTTTTGACAGGCGGTTAGTCTACAAGTCATAGCCTAATGTTTATGAGCCAACAAAGTTAAAATAAAAATCATAAGCCACTTCAATCAAGTCAGTCATTACCATAATATTAAGCAAAACAAGTTCATCCCCTAAGTTTCATCGAAAAAACCTGATTCATAAGAAGTGTTTTGGGAAGTCAATATACCTCAAAATTAGATGAAACAGTAATGGGTGGAGCTTGACTAGTTTTCATCTCTGCTTCAGGACTACTTGATATTGCCCGCACAGCTTCTCTGTGGACCCAATAGAAGAAAAAACTCTTATTCAATATCAATGCTACGAAAACGTAGGTAAAATACAAGTCACTTTTCATGAAGGTAATGCTCACTAAGTATTTGTTACAATATCTTGAGAAATGTGGGCCTCAGCCCACTTAAACCTCACTCTCCATTAAAATACCTCCCCAGGTGTCTTCTTTTTGGGCTAGTTTATTTTGCGATCTTTAGACATCCTTCTATTAGGGCCTCAAGATGAGAGATCCCCTCAACTTATTTTATCAATCATGAGGATGAGTCTATGGCTCGCATGTCTTGCTGTGAGTCATCACCATCAGCATGCCCTGTACCTTCCTAGTTGTACACCCATTGTGCCCTTGCATTTGGGCCCATCCATTACTCAAGTTTCTATATAGTTCCTTCACTTCCGCAGATTCTCCTGACACAGCTCAATCAGGCTGACATCGTTGCTCCATCTGACAGTCTGTTACCACGTGCTTGTAACGGCCTCTGATAAACCAGACCTCCCAATAGCCATCCAAAAAGTACCTCTGCATTGCACCATAGCATGCTCTCTTCCATACTGTGAAGTATTCCCTGGTGTCATCCACTTGTCAGATTTATTTGTGTAACAATCTGTCTCAGGGGCCTTCGGTCACCATGGGTGGCGCACAGCAATGGAACAGGACATGTAGTTGGTGGATAACAGCACTTGGATCCAGATAACATGGCTTGCATATAAGTCTGTGTTTGGCTGGAAATGGGCATTTGATGAGAAACCTTGTCCTAATGGGTTGGCAAATTAATGCTGAACTAGTTTTGTGTCCCTTCACCCAAACTTATGGGGAGAAATATACCACAATGTTATAACAATATGATAATATTCCTAAGAGTTGACATGTAAAGGACAGGGGCCTTATGCCTTGAGAGGTCCACTAATCAGCACGTGCGGAACATACGTGCAGACTTACAAGCATAACCGACAAGTTTTATGTGGGAAATGGGATTCTTGAAAAAGAACCGATATAAAAGATGACGGAGGAGGTTGACTTGGAACAGATATCGGCATTCAGCGAGGGAACTCGAGGGAGACACAGAGCAATGCGGAAACAACAGCTGAGGAGCCAGAGCACTATGATCAAATCTCAATGGATTGAATGAGGAGATAGACGTTCAAGAACAGAAACTGTAAGTCGTTACTTATTTGTGACTCTAAAAGGATTTAAAAATTACATTGCAGTATTCCCCGATTGAATCCATAAATGCAGAAAAGAAAGTACAAGTGAAAGAACAATAGCACTAAAAAACACCTTTGCTTTATAGGTCTCTGCATAGAAGTCAAGTTTGAACTGTCATAGCTCAAGAATTTCTCTAAGGCTATTGAACGATATTAAATTAATTTTCAAACAGGCAAACTCATAAAATCTGTTTACAGGCTTAGGGGTATCATTTTTGCTACATAACAAAAATGATTAAATTATTTTTGTTATGTAGCAACTGTCACTTACATGACACATTATCTTAGTCAAAAACTAGCCGTTGAATGTCCCATGCCTATATATGCATGTTAAAACATCAAAGGACATATAACTTCTTCATGATCTTTTTATCGGCTCCCAGCTTCGGCCTGCGCCCTACTAGTGTGTATCTCTTCCTCCGTCCATGTGATTTCGTCTGCTAGACTCCTTAATATTGACCTGATATCAGAGCAATACAGACTAGGCCTGCAGCATTGCAAACAATCCTTTACCTAGCCTTTTTTTGACCTGCAAGATTGTTCAAATAGGAATCGATCACTGTGACGGCATCCTTAACAGGATCCTGCACAACACGCCCCATAGTATTGCCACCCAACCGCTTGGAACGGCAGATGCTTTATACCGTAAGACAGTGCCCCATAGGAGCTACAGTCTTCATGAGACTAGCCTCAACGTTGACTGTCCCGACTGTCTGGGAAAATGAAGATTTACCTCAATATTAACCAGCCTGGCTGGGATGGTGAAGATTTCTCTTCATGATTCTAACGGTCAACCATCTTCAAATTGTGATGAAGCTGTCTTATATACTTGGTGATTCGCCTCTATGATTTCAGACTTTTATTTTTGAAAAAATCAATGACTTCAGATTAAGGTCAACATTATATGGATTTTGACACTGTCAAAGATGTGAGGGACCCTACTCAATGTGCCAAGATGAATCCTGCATGCAGACCTTGTGGATTGTTCTTCGTGGCTTATGCAAGAGCATCAGACTGCCCTCGCATATGCTAATGAGCTTCAGACCTCATGTAAGGAGATCATTTTTTTCACCAGCCACATACAAACAACTCCATGGATCGTGGTTATATTCTGATTGACAGGGTCTATCACTATCTGAAGGGAATGCGACCAGAATTTGAATCCACTTGAGCTCAAATATTCAACCGCAGCATAAGCTGAATTTCAAAGATACCGATGTCCATTGTGTAAAGAAGAAAGCTGACAAGGTCTACTCACAGGGACAATCATGGGATGGCCGAGAGCACAGCCTGCACAGTTAAACAGCAAGTCCCTGGACCTAAGCCATCATCACAAACTCAGTCAGGGCAACAGCAGACGAATTCAGACAGACGGAGGGGAAGAGGTGCACACTCTTAGAGGACAGGCAGAATCTGGGAGCCAATAGAAAGGTCAAGAAGACGTTTCCTTTGATGTTTTAACACACATATATAGGAATGGGAGATACAACGGCTAGTTTGTAACTTAGGTAACGTAGTACAGCTAACATCATAACATGTGCTACATCATAACAAGTCTTACTCTCAACTTCCACGTCCTGGGCTTGAATCAGAAATA
This sequence comes from Wolffia australiana, assembly GCF_029677425.1. Taxonomy (NCBI): domain Eukaryota; kingdom Viridiplantae; phylum Streptophyta; class Magnoliopsida; order Alismatales; family Araceae; genus Wolffia; species Wolffia australiana. The sequence continues at coordinate 6,045,770 of NC_135848.1, read as the reverse complement.
GGGTCCCCTGTTTCTTACCCCCATAATTCCATCCGAGCAATCATCCATGATATGAATGGTGATGTTTATCTCCTAGTTGACCAATTTTTCTCTCAAAGGAGAGGTGTTTATCTCCCGTTATGCAAGAAAAAACAAGTGAAGCTAATCAAGGTTAATTTCATTAATTTTTTGAAATATTTCATTAATGATTAATAAACTCATTTATTATAAAAAAATGATTAATAAACTCAATGATTTCCAAAATACACGTTTATTGGTCAATCAAGCTATAAGGTTTTTCCTCTCACGGAACCTGCTGGGTGTAAACGTTGAAAGACCAGCTTCCTTGGCAATGAAATAGTTAAACAAATAGCAAAGATTACACTTCACAATTTCCAGAACGACTTCTGTCATTCCTCAGCAGAAATCAAACTATCAGTGACAACAGAACTATTACGTTTTACAACAGAACTGTTATGTAAGCCCAGTCAGAGGAATGTCTAAGTGACTTTATTAGAATGCAAACAGTGACTCTTAACCACATCACTCGCACATTGTTTTATATTCAGGACGAAGAGAATTTATTTTTCCAGTATAGTAGATGAAGAAATATTGGATTAGAAATACAGAACCAGAGACAATTAGACTAGATAAAGAAAGTTTTAATCCCTGATTTACCATGCCATAGTGGACTTCAACGTACCTTTGCTTCACAGTTCTAAGAAGTGGATAACACGGACCCGCAAGCATGGCCAAAAATTGTATGCTAGAATCAGGATCCTCGGTGAAATTAGAAAGGTCCGTCTGCATAACAGTAAAATGCAGATATAAACAGAAATGACAGCAAAGATGAGGAGACGATAAATTTCCAAACGAGAAAAAAATATTTTTTTACCTCCAGATAAGGAAGAAATGTCGACAATTTCCCGGCAATGTCTTGAAGCAACTAATGACTAAAAAGCATTAGATGCCATAGCAAGATCATGTCAACAATATTTTATAAATTTATGTCCAAGAATAAGAGATACTACCTTTAAATGAACGTTCTGAGGTTCTTGTTTGTGAGAAATGATATGCGGTGTCAAGTGGTTAACAATAGGCTGGAACTCTGCTTCAAGTCCACTAACAGAAACACCAATGAGCTGCAGTGAAAGGGGCATAAATAATGAGAAGAGCCATTGTTGAATGAATAATGAGAAGAGCCAATAAATAGCCTTCAAAATAATCGACCATTATTTGTGCAAAGTAAAGATCATTTAAAGAGAGCGCTCAACACTGAAATTTGCTGTTTGAGTGAATATGTAACTGAAATTACCACCCCCATCAATGATCACCCTAACAATCTAATGGGGAGTATTGTGCATAACTTAATAAAATCCAAAGCACTACGTCACAGAGTAAAACAAGGATAGATTTTCATCCCACAACAGGGGAAGTCTCGTCACCAAAGATATTCTTCAAATCATCATCCGCATAGCATGCCACGTGAAATTTTGACTTGTCAGCTTAGTAAATCCACCAAAAGAAAATGAATCAACTTGATCAAAACATTAAGTTTTGAGTGATTAAATACCAACTTGATGCATAGAGAACAACAATGGTTAATTTTTCAGATTTATCAAAAAAAAACAACTGTACATTTAGTGACCAGGATATGAAGGGTAAAGGCTGGACAATAGATGTTTCATCCGCATTGTTTAATAAACTAAAACGTGAGATGAGCCTGCGGTAAGATTTTACCATCAAGGCTGTTAGAGGCATCACAGGCTAGTAGGATCAAACCCAGCTGGCACCCATAAGTTTCGGAGCAGGACTTTGGTTTGGCAATCGTTTTTCTCCCTCACTCTTTCCCTCCACATGTACAAAGGTGGCGGCTGCAAGAGGTCAGAAAGAGACAGAGAGAGGGAGGGAGGGACTGAGGGAGACAGCACAAGAATGAGAGAGAGGGAGGGACTGAGAGAGATAGAGTGAGAGCGAACAAGAGCAGGAGAAAAAGACAGAGAGAGAAGAACAAGTGACACAGAGAATGAAAGTAACAGACAGAGAGAGAGAGAGCAAGAGAAACTGAGAGAGTGACAGTGAAGTCTGAGAGAGAGGGAGCAAGAGACAGATAGTGTGACAGTGAGAGAGAGAGAGTGACAATGAGAGACAGAGAGAGCAAGAGACCAAGTGAGGAAGCAAGAGACAGACAGAGAGAAAAAAGAAAGTGAGAGTGAGAGGAAGAGAGAGAGAGAGATCAAGAGGATGAGCAAAAGACTGAGAGAGAGAGAACAAGAGGATGAGAGAGGGAGCGAGAAAGCAAGAGACAGAGAGAGTGAGATGGAGAGCGAGAACGAGAGTGAGATACTGTGAGAGAGAGAGAATGCTCCGAGGGAACGTGAAAATGAGACTGATGAAGAAAACGAGAGACTGAGATAAAGAAAGAACAAGCGAGAGAGACTGAACAGGAGCGAGAGACTGAGATAAAGGGAAAGAGAGAAAGAGAGGAGAGAGAGCAAGAGAGCAAAAGACTGAGATTTAGAGAGAGACAGAGACTCCAATAAAGAAAGAGGGTGACTCAGATAAGCAAAACGAGAGAGAAAGAGAGACTGAGAGAGAGCGAGATAGAGAGAGAGAGAGAGCGAGATAGAGAGAGAGAGAGACAGAGACAGAGAGATAAAGAGAGAAACAGAGAGAGCGAGACACTGAGAGATAGAGAGAGAACGAGAGAAAGAGAGAGCGAGAGAGACAGAGACAGAGAACGAGAGATTGAGAGACACAAAATGAGAGGCTGAGAGGCAGATAAAACGGAAAGACTGAGAGAAAGAGAGAGAGAGAGAGAGGGAAAGAGAGACAGAGAACGTGAGGCTGAGAAAAAGAGATAGAGAGAGAGACTGCAAGAGAGTGACAGACTGAGAGAAAGAGAGCAAGACAGAGACAGAGAGAACGATAGACTAAGAAAAAGAGAGAGAGAGAATCACAGAGCCACACAGATAATGAGAGACTGAGAGAGAACGATAGACTGAGAGAAAGAGAGAGAGAGAGCCAGACGGAGAACGATAACGGAGAGAAAGAGAGCAGGAGAGAGAGACTGAGAGAGAAAGAGAGCAGGAAAGACTGAGAGAAAGAGAGAGCGAGAGACAAAGTGACAGAGAGAGATTGAGAGAGAACACGAGACTGAGAGAAAGAGATAGAGAGACTAACAGAACACGAGACTGAGAGAAAGAGATAGAGAGAAAGAGAGAACGAGAGACTGAAAGAAAGAGAGAGCAAGAGAGGCAGAGTGACCGAGAGAAAGTGAGAGACTGAGAGAAAGAATGCGAGAGAGAGAGAGACAGAGAAAAAGAGAGAGTGTCAAGAGAGGAAAGAAGAAGATAATGACATAACTCAATAGAGTACATGGCTGGGTATACATATACCCTAGGAGAGAGAGAATGATAAGAGGGCTAATGGGCTTATAGAATAGGGCCCATTAGCCCATAAGGCTGACTATCTCACTAACACCCCCCCGCAAGCGAAGTATGGATGTCATCCATGCCGAGCTTGGACACTGCACGTTGCAGGAGAGGTCGAGATAGTCCTTTGGTAAGGACATCAGCAGCTTGATCAGCGGATGGAACAAATTCCAAGTCAAAGATGCCCTCGTCCACGCGCTCCTTGAGGAAGTAGCGGTGGAGTTCCATATGCTTGATCCGTCCCTGTTGGCCAGGGTTCTTTGCCAAGGCGATTGCCGACTTGTTGTCGCAGTAGAAGTGGATCGGGCCGGAATACTCCACACGAAGGTCATGGAGAATTCCGTATATCCACTGGCCTTCAGAGGCCCCATCGGCAAGTGCCCGGTATTCGGCTTCAGCACTGGAGCGGGACACTTTGTCCTGCTTGCTGCTCTTCCAACTGACAAGACTGACGAAGACAAAAGTGCAGTACCCCGTGGTGGAACGACAGTCCACAACTGAGCCGGCAAAGTCCGCATCAGTGTACACCTTCACGGTCCGCTCCATACTCCGAGGAAAGAACAAGCCCTTCCCGGGGCAGCCCTTTAGGTACGCAAGTACCCGGTTGGACGCCTGACGATGGATCTCCCGCGGAGAGTGCATGAACTGACTGAGGAGGTTGACGGAGAAACTAATGTTGGGGCGGGTGTGGGTCAAGTACAGGAGTTTCCCCACCACCTGCTGGTACTGATATGCGTTCACCGGTGCTGAGTCCTCCCCCTTACCCAACTTGACGTTAGGGTCGATGGGCGCACACTCGGTCATGCCTGTCAAGGCCAGTAGGTCGACGGCATACTTCTGCTGTGACACAAAGATCCCCCGGGGGGAGTAGGCCACCTCAAGGCCGAGGAAGTAGCGAAGAGGCCCGAGGGCCTTGATCTCGAACTCCTTGGCCAACGCAGAGCTGAGGCGGCCGGCCTCTGCAGAATCGGACCCCGTGATGAGGATGTCGTCGACGTACACGGTCAAGATGGAGACACCTGCGGGACTGTGACGGAAGAATAGGGAGGCATCCCCATTGCTCTGAGTGTAACCCTCGGTCTTCATGACCGAAGAGAACCGACCGAACCACATCCACGGCGACTGTTTCAGTCCATAGAGAGACTTCCGCAGCCTGCAGACGGAGCCCGGAGGACCAAGGGTATACCCGGGAGGTGGCTGCATGTACACCTCCTCCTTCAAGTCACCGTGGAGAAATGCATTCTTCACATCAAACTGTCGTATCGGCCAGTCGGAGTGAGCGGCAAGCGCCAAGAGGTGACGGACTGTTTCCATCTTCGCCACAGGAGAGAATGTCTCGAAGTAGTCCACGCCATACGACTGAGTGAACCCCCGAGCCACAAGTCGAGACTTGAGGCGCTCGAGAGTACCATCGGCACGATGCTTCTTGGCATGAATCCACTTGCAATCCACCGCCCTCTTGCCAGGAGGAAGTGGAACGACTTCCCAAGTGTGGTTCTTGAGCAAGGACTGCATCTCCTCATCCATCGCCGCTTTCCAATGAGGAGAAGCAAGAGCATCGGATAGGCGACGAGGAAGTGGATGCGACTCGATGTGAGAAAGAAAGGACCGGTAGGAAGGGCTTAGCCGGTCAAAAGAGAGATAGTGAGATAAGGGGTAGAGAGGTGTGCGAGTGCACTGACGAACCCCTTTCCGAAGGGCGATAGGCCATCCCAACTGAGCATCATCATCAGTAGATGAGGGTGACGCATCGTCCGACGGAGGAGCGGAAGCAAAGGAGGGAGAAGAAGATAGCTCCCCGGGGGTAGGGGGAGGCTCCCCGGGGGAAGGTGGTGCACTAGGAGAAGGATACGGTGCACCAAGAGTAGGATGTAGCTCCTCGGGGTGAGAGATGGACTTCCCGGGGTTAGGAGGTGCCCTAGGGGGAGGATACGGTGCACCGGGAGGTGAGACGGTAGGAGGCAAGGGAGAGAAGGTGGCTGGGGACGGCGACGGTGGAGGAATGGGTCCCACAAACGGAAAGGGTTCCAAGGAAGGAGTCGAAGACGCCTCAGCCAGCGGAAGGCGTGGCGAGGTAGAATCACCGAAGTAAGACTCATGCTCGGCAAAGGTGACGTTTGCCGAGATGAAAAATCTCCGAGACGGAGGGTGGTAGCAACGGTAACCTTTCTGGAGAGAAGCGTACCCGACGAAGACGCACCGGAGAGCTTGAGCATCGAGCTTCGTGCGAGAGGGAGCCGTATCGTGGACGTACGCCGTGCACCCGAAGATGCGAGGGAGGAGTCCAGTCCGCAGTGAGAGATGGGGGAACGTCGTGGAGAGACGATCCAGTGGGCTGACAAACCCGAGGGGCTGGGAGGGGAGACGGATTACGAGATGGGTACTCGTTAACACCGCCTCACCCCAATACGCCCACGGAACAGAATAGTTCAGCAGAAGGGTACGGGCGGTCGACGTGACATACCCGATCCGACGTTCTGCCATACCGTTCTGTTCCGGGGTGGCCACACAAGAAGACTCGTGGAGAATCCCATGGTCAGCAAAGTACGTGGCCAGCTCGATGTTGACGAAGTCCCGGGCGTTACCGGAGCGGAAGCGCTGAATACCTCGGCCAAACTGAGTACAAACCATGGTGCAGAAGTGACGGACCGTCGAAGCAACCTCAGATTTGGCGATCAACAAGTAGACCCATGTGTAGCGGGTGGCCTCGTCAACAAAGATCTGAAAGTATCGGTGGCCCTTTAGGCTAGCGTGCGGGGCGGGTCCCCAAACATCACTATGGATGCGAAATAATGGAGTGGAGGAGTGCGAGGTGGACGGAGAGAAAGATGAACGACGGTGCTTTGCCAGTTGACAGGCATCACACACGATAGTCTGAAGGTCCAATCCAGTACACATTGAAGGAAAGAGACGCTGTAAAACTGAAAATGGCGGGTGACCCAGCCGTTGGTGAGCCAACTGGAGACGTCCCATACGCTGCACATCCGCCGGTCGGAGTTGGCGGTGAAGCAGGAAGCACCGAGAGCGTCCCCCATCGTCCAACAACAGCAACCCGTTCTCCCGCCTAATCGGTGTAGTCCGACCCACCTTGTCAGACAGAAACATCCCGTCAGGCTGGAGGTGAAAAGAACAGGACAAACTGTCAACCAAACGCTGAGGAGACATAAGTATAGCTCGCAGGGCGGGGACATGAAGAACATTGCTGACCACTCCGAGGCCGTCTACAAAAACTGCCCCAATTCCAGCAACACGCAACCGTCCACCACCAGCTGTAAGAACTGTACGGTCCCCACTATGCCTTTCGTAGGATACAAACCGGTCATTGAACGGGGTCATGTGTTCGGTTGCCCCCGAATCAAGAACCCAGCTCGTATCCGATACGAAAGGCGAGTAAGAAGCCGTACCACAATACCACTGTTCAGACTGAGGGATAGAGAACGCACCAAATCCACCAAAATGTGCCGTCGACTGAGTCGGAGTCTGCATAGTAGCCACTTGGTCACAGAGACGGGCCAAGTTGGCTTGGAGCTGCTCAATAGTCGCCGGGCTGGTAGAAGAGGTAGAGGAGGAGGCAACCATAGCTTTCCCTTCGGTAGCCTCCTTCTTTTTCCGGTTGTCGTACTGCGCTTCTTGCACCACTGGCGAAGATGTCCAGGCTTGCTGCAGTAGGAGCAAATCAGCCTGGAGGGGGCCGCCTCCGCGGGGGGAGCAGGAGCGGGCGAGGGAGGCCGGGCGAGGAGGGCAGTCGAGTCACGAGCTGTCTCCGAGGAGAGAGTGCCAATGACATGAAAATGACTCTCCTCTTCCTGGAGTTCCTTCACCAAGTCATCAATGGAAGGAAGGCCTTCCTTGCGATGGAGGACACGGCGCCGAGTGTCGTCATACTCCTTGTTTAGGCCATAAAGAAACCCCAAGAGGCGTAGGCGAAGAGTGTTCTGGAATGACTTGCACGTCGGATCATCCGTCGGCAAGTAGTAGTCCACCTCGTCCCACAGCTTCTTGTGTTCCAGCGCATAGTCCGAGATGGACAGTGCGCCTTGGCGAAAGTTGCTGGCTTTGGCAACGAGCATAAAGAGGCGCCAGTTGTCCCCTTCGCGGCCGCAAAATTTGTTGGCATGGTCCCAAAAACCCTTCACGGTGGAGCAGCGAGGGAACCTTTCACGGAACGAGGGTGCCAGGGAGGTCGTATAGAGCCATCCAAGGACGAAGTGTTCCTCGGCTTCCCACGCCGCATAGTGTGGATGAGTCGATGGAAGCGGGGCTTGTGTGCAATGCTTGAACAGTTGGCGAGCCTTGAGAGTAGTCTCGACAAAGTGACGCCACTGTAACAAATTCGGGCCCTGGAGACACGTCGTGTCGGGAACCGCCGGCAGAGAATGAGTAACCTTGTGTGACAATGGTTCTCGTTGAAAGTCTGCATCGGTGAAGCCATCATCTGGGACGGCCGGTTGACGCGTCTGGCCCGTGGAGTAAAGTTCCTCCGACATCAGAGCCGTGGTCTCTACGGAGACGGCTGTTGTGACTGAGGTTGCGGCCCATGCTGCGGCTGCGGCTGCAAGCTGCGGCTGCGGCGACGGCTGCGGTTGCTGGCAGTGGCTGTGGCTGCTGCTTCGGCGGCGGCTGCGGCTGTTGGCTGTGGCTGCTGCTTCGGCGGCGGCTGCAGCTGCGGCGGCTGCTTCTGCGGCTGCTGCGGCTTCTGCTGCTGCTTCGGCGGCGACTGAGGCAGCTGGCTGCGGCTGTGCGCGGCTGTGGCTGTGCGCGGCTGCGGCTGCGGCTGTGCGCGGCTGTGGCTGGCGCGCGGCTGCGGCTGCGGCTGTGCGTGGCTGCAGCTGGAGAGCGGCTGTGCGCGGCTGCGGCTGTGCGCGGCTGTGCGCGGCTGCGGCTGTGCGCGGCTGTGCGCGGCTGCGGCTGTGCGCGGCTGCGGCTGCGGCTGCGGCTGTGCGCGGCTGCGGCTGCGGCTGTGCGCGGCTGCGCCTGCGCGCCGCGCCGCTGCGGCGGCGCAGGGCTGCGGCTAGGGTTTTGGCTGCGGCTGGTTCTCCGGAAGCTCCACGGGCTGGCTACAGCTCACGCTGTGGCTGATCCGTCGGTCACGCTCCGGGTTCGCTAGACAGCGAGAGGGTGATGTCAAACCCTAGATGGAAGAGCTCTGGAGCTCTGATACCATGTCAAGAGAGGAAGGAAGAAGATAATGACATAACTCAATAGAGTACATGGCTGGGTATACATATACCCTAGGAGAGAGAGAATGATAAGAGGGCTAATGGGCTTATAGAATAGGGCCCATTAGCCCATAAGGCTGACTATCTCACTAACAGAGAGCAAGAGAGGCAGAGTGACAGAGATAAAGTGAGAGACTGAGAGAAAGAATGCGAGAGAGAGAGAGAGAGCAAGAGAGGCAGAGTGACAGAGAGAAAGCGAGAGACTGAGAGAAAGAATGAGAGAGAGAGAGAGCAAGAGAGGCAGAGTGACAGAGAGAAAGCGAGAGACTGAGAGAAAGAATGAGAGAGAGAGAGAGCAAGAGAGGCAGAGTGACAGAGAGAAAGCGAGAGACTGAGAGAAAGAATGCGAGAGAGAGAGAGAGAGACTGAGAGAAAGAGAGCAAGAGAGAGAGAATGATAGACAGAGGGAAAGAGAGCAGGAGAGACTTAGAGAAAGAGAGAGCGAGAGACCAAGTGACAGAAAGAAAGACAGCGAGAGAGAGAGAGAGAGACTGAGAGAGAACCCAAGACTGAGAGAAAGAGAGAGAGAGAGAGAGACTGAGAGAGAACCCGAGACTGAGAGAAAGAGAGCGAGAGAGAGAGAGAGAGAGAGACTGAGAGAGAACCCGAGACTGAGAGAAAGAGAGCGAGAGAGAGAGAGAGAGACTGAGAGAGAATCCGAGACTGAGAGAAAGAGAGCGAGAGAGAGAGAGGGAGAGACTGAGAGAGAATCCGAGACTGAGAGAAAGAGAGCGAGAGAGAGAGAGAGAGAGACTGAGAGAGAATCCGAGACTGAGAGAAAGAGAGCGAGAGAGAGAGAGGGAGAGACTGAGAGAGAATCCGAGACTGAGAGAAAGAGAGCGAGAGAGAGAGAGGGAGAGACTGAGAGAGAATCCGAGACTGAGAGAAAGAGAGCGAGAGAGACAGAGAGAGAGACTGAGAGAGAACCCGAGACTGAGAGAAAGAGAGTGAGAGAGACAGAGAGAGAGAGACTGAGAGAGAACCCGAGACTGAGAGAAAGAGAGTGAGAGAGACAGAGAGAGAGAGACTGAGAGAGAACCCGAGACTGAGAGAAAGAGAGCAAGAGAGAGAGAGAGAATGAGAGAGAACCCGAGACTGAGATAAAGAGAGCAAGAGAGAGAGAGAGAGACTGAGAGAGAACCCAAGACTGAGAGAGAGAGAGACTGAGAGAGAACCCGAGACTGAGAGAAAGAGAGCGAGAGAGAGAGAGAGAGACTGAGAGAGAACCAGAGACTGAGAGAAAGAGAGCGAGAGAGAGAGAGAGAGAGAGACAGAGAGAACCCGAGACTGAGAGAAAGAGAGCGAGCGAGAGAGAGAGAATGAGAGAGAACCCGAGACTGAGATAAAGAGAGCAAGAGAGAGAGAGACTGAGAGAGAACCCGAGACTGAGAGAAAGAGAGACTGAGAGAGAACCCGAGACTGAGAGAAAGAGAGAGAGAGAGAGAGAGACTGAGAGAAAGAGAGCGAGAGAGAGAGAGAGAGAATGAGAGAGAACCCGAGACTGAGATAAAGAGAGCAAGAGAGAGAGAGAGACTGAGAGAGAACCCGAGACTGAAAGAAAGAGAGAGAGAGAGAGAGAGACTGAGAGAGAACCCGAGACTGAAAGAAAGAGAGAGAGAGAGAGAGAGACTGAGAGAGAACCCGAGACTGAGAGAAAGAGAGCGAGAGAGACAGAGAGAACAAGAGACTGAGAGAAAGAGAGATCAAGAGAGACGGAGTGACAGAGAGAAAGCAAGAGACAGAGAAAGAGAGAGACACTGAGAAAAAAAGAGACTGAAAGAAAGAGAGGAAGCGAGAGAGAGCAAGAGCAAGCAAGAGAGAGAGAGAATAAGAACTTTGGTGACCAACAGTGGCACAGTCCTGGTGATGTGACGATGATGTGGCGTGACGGGTTTGGTGATGACAGTATAGTGTGATGGATTTTTATAAAAATTTAGGGAGGTGTGACATGGCGAACGGCATGCTGATCTATCCATCAGAGTTCATCACATCATCAGTTGTCAACCCTCAGTCGTATTCCCTTCCCGTCATGTTGAGGATGAACCCAACATGACACCACCCAATACCATCCTTCTGAGTTAATACATTGATCTCTATGTCATCTAAAGTTCTGTGTTCTCTGCAACTGAGCATTAATTATCAATAACAGGACGACATTCTCTCATTAGTATTAAGATGACCCTCTCTATCTGATTTTCCATCTTTCCTCTTCCACCGGTTCCTTCTTCCCTCCAATCCTCTATCAATCCTTTCCCCTCATGCAATGTAATCCTCCGCCCCGGAACTCATTGTCAGGACCCCATCGTAATGTCATTGTTTCTTTCCTTATTGGGCAAGAGGTCCAGAAGGACTCAAGATGCTAATTAACTTTGAGAAGAACGAAATGAAATCTACTTTAGAAATTAAAAAAGACTAGAGATCTCACGCAACCAGCAGACACTGGAAGAAGATACTTCAACAGTCAAGACAGATTAAAACCCAGTCTAAGATATACTGGCCATCAGGATTAGATGTGCCTTCACATGTCCAGTATACAATATAATTTTTTTTTTGAACTTTAACAAGGGATGAACACCCGACGAATCAGTGAACTTCCCATCAGGACCTTACAGGCCCTATACCCTCCTTTCAATCATCGTCAATATCTCCCTTCACTTCCCGTCACTCGGGAGGACCATGCTGCCTTAATTCCTTCTGCTTCATGCATTGCTCCATCTGTAGAAGCCCGTCTTCCTCTGAACAATACCTCGTTTCTATGTAACCAAATGGCCCACAACACCGTTAGTGCTCGGCCACCGTCCTTGTTTCCTCTTCCCGCGCAATTCTGTGCCGAGTCCCAAAAAGCCAGTTCAGATGTCACCCTCATCCTTGAGAGTGGCTGGCTGGCCCAAACCGTATGAGCAAAGGAGCATTCAAAGAAAAGATGGTTGCAATCTTCCTCCCTATTCAAGCATAGCACCCATTGTGACGAAGTATCTGGGTATAGCCTTTTGCGAAAGACTCTTTTCATTAATCTTTTTCTTGCTAGGTTAAATACAGCCAAATTTAAGAGATCCAGATCGTATCACGCAATGTTGGAAGATGCAATTTCAAAGAATCACACAAGTTATCTTTATTTTCTCCGAGTATAGTAAGAATGAATCATATTCTTGTACTACAGTTTTATGCAACCAGAAATACTCTTTCTCAAAATGATTACCTGCAAAAAGTATATCGATATTGGGTTGCCACGCAAACACGATATTCGTACATAGCGACAGGCTGTGTAGTTTGCATTATATATCATATCCCGTCGAGGAGCTTCACAACGGGGCCGCATCTTTACAAATGCCTCTGGCTATTAACCAAAGAGGAACTTTTTCAGTGTTAACTAAATTTAGAACAGTACACTTAATCAGAATAATACTTTACTTATTGACTCTAGGAGCAAAAAATCATTAGAATGACAAAAATGCCTCAATGATAAGTCAAAGGATCAACTCCATACCTATTTCCCTATTCTTTTCTTCTTAAAGGGGCAAATAATCACAACCCAAAGGAAACCAATTACTCGCAATGACGGGGTGAAGATGCAATACACTAAGATAAAGTGTAAGACGCATAAAGAAGCATAACATAAAAAGTGTTTCAAAGGACCCAAAAACTATAAAATGATTTTGACGCGATGCAGTCCTGCGATGTCATGGTCACATCACTACTTCACTTTTCCAAAAGGTAAACGAGAAACATATAAAGTAATGCGCCTAAGCATCTTCTGTCATCATTCATGAGGTTGTCACCAAATTAATGGGCCTAAGCATTTTCTTAATAGCTCAAAAGTTAGGGAAAAAATGAAAAAAAGAGAGCGCAAGCTTGCAGAAGATCATAAAATCACCACTTCTCGTGACATTCTTCTCTTGATCCTGGAATTGCTAGCAGATCAAAAGGAAAGACTGTACTATAAGAGAAGGAACTTGAAGCATTGAGCTCTTGTTTGAAAGTAAGGGTAAAGCCAAACTTTTCTTAAGAAAATAGTGAAGATCATTGGATCAGTGATCAACCCGATGCTATTAATTTAAATGTGCATTAAATAAAATGGATGACCAGAATCCCTCCCCCCTTTACTCCCTTCTAAACCAAAATGAAACAAGACTATCCAGGTCATCGAGAATACTGTCTGTTGACACAACCTCTTTACAGCAAAACCATTTAGCCCATAGCACCTACTGCAAGGAGCCTTCCCCACACCATCTCCCTCCTAGACCTGCCTCCCCTGATAGAGTCCCAGAAGGCCTTGTCCAAGAAAACATCCTCCCATGGGATCTTCTGCAAGACCCATATGCCTAGGCGAACTGACATACGAAGAAAAGGTGAGAGCAATCTTCCTTGCCCTGTGTGCTCATTGTTGATTCTGCCAATGCATCCGGGAATAGTCTCTTCCAGAGAGCTCATGTCACAGGTCACTGTCTAATATGCAGCCACACAAAATCCCCACCTTATCGGGAGCCTTCTGCTTCCATAGAAGTCTACATGTATTGATGATTGTTGATTCCTCCATCAATCCCTTGTTGATCTTCATAAAGGCATCCTGAACCAAAAAAGAGGTGCTTAACCACTTCCAGTCATCTTGTGTGTCGCTCAAAGTTCTGAAGTGTAATAACAACAGTTGCATGAGCAACAACTCTCCCAACCTCTGTAGTGAAAGAGCACCCTCCAACATCGGAATTCATGCGTCATCTCAACACTACTGACCGTGAGGATTCCAAGCAAGGGCAAAAGGACGTGGAAACTCCTTCTGGAGGATGCCTCAAGTAGATTAGTCATTGGACCAATATTGAAATAAGGAGCCATCCCCCAGTTTGGCACCAAAAAATACCTAGATTCAAGGGAAGGTTTGTCTCATGCCACGCCAAAAAGTAGATGCCCATCTGACTGGAACCGAGCTCCTCTCCCAATTCATCTCCGCTCTTTAACTGTCCTTCAAGACATTCAGAACCAGATACTCCTCTGAACTCATAGCTTTCAAAACTCCATTGAGCATAGCAACCTGTCCAAGAGAGAGTACATGGTGGGTCCCTTCGCGATTCTCCGAGTTTACATACGGACCATAGGCCCCATTTCCTGCAACCATGCCACCGATATCGACCAAAATGTGGCAAACCTGGGTCCTGCCTGCCAGCTCCGTTAGGTGCATCTTCCATCTCTAGTGTCATGTTGAAATGCCCCCCAAAGAGCAATGGGAGCCGGTGGAAGGCTGAGACCACTTTAGTCAGATCCTCCCAAAGGGTATCTCTAAGAGCAGCATTAACTGGACCATAAACTGAGGCAACAACCCACTCAAAGCCATCGCTCTGTCTTTTCAATTTCAGAGTTACTACGAACTGCGTCATCCTCTATCCCTCTTTGGAAAACATCCTCTTTTTCCAGGCCAACATCAAACTCACGGATCAACCAACTGCATACACTGCCAAAAACCCTCCAGGAAGTCTCACCCCACCAAATTCAATCCTTAACCTCAGAACTTTCCAGCAGTCTCTCGCTGTTAGGACACCACGCAAACCCGCTCATGCTAGTATCTTCCCTCCACTACATGTCACCGCTCGTCACGGAATCTATGCATGTTCCAAGAGATGCACTTCAAAGCTGAACTGATGGATCCTCTCCTCTGTCTCGGCCATCACACATGCCCACTTCTTTGCAGTGGATCTTTCTCTACCTCCTCATCCTCCCATCCACTAATGCCCCCTGCTCGAGTTCCTTCTCTGTGTCTTCCACCAGCATTACAGCTATTCCCTTTGGATCATGTCTCAGCACAGCAGCCTTCCTGACCTGCTGTGCCTCCAATATCCGCTGTCTACTTCCCGGCCACCACCCAGCCCTTTCTCCCACTAATTTCCCTACTACGATATTCACACTGGCCTCTACCATTCTAGCTATCAATGCCACCATGGTGTAATGCCTTCGTCCGCTTGCAAGACTGTTAATGCCGCCTCGCTGAAGCTACAATGTAACTTTCAATGACCAGCAATCAGTCCCCAAATAAGACTGTTGGTTCTCCATTGTCTCCACTAGGCTAACCAAGCCACCAACTGCAGTCCTCTGCCTCCGCATATGTCAATCCTCCGCCAGATCAACCCAAAGGAGTGATATCTCACAACTAAGTATATCACCCCATCAGCTGTCCACCACTGTCAGCACGACCTCTCAACCCACCGCAGTCTACCCTCCAGCACTGCCTTTGTCACCCCTCTACCGGTCAGCCCATCCACCTTCTACAGCTGTCGACCTTCCCCAATACTGTGGTAGTCTCTTCCAGGCACAGCCGCCGACACACCTTCCCAGTACTGTGGAGCCTTGTGCCACCATCAAACTCTCTCCCCCAATACCGCTGTTATGCTGTTGCCACCATCGATCATCACACACCGTTATGCTCTTGGCCAGGATGTTTTATGCAAGGATCCTATCCTGCCTTTCTTTCCTTGAGAAGAGACGCAAACTTTATCATACCTATGCTTCTCAAGCAAACTCAGGAGAAGAGATTCAATTTTCTCATTGTTTTGTTTATCAGCTAAAGTATCATCTAGACTGGGAAATATCGACTGGATTTGTGGAAAGTAGAGTGCTCGCAGGCAACTATAGTAATAAAGATCCTCTGTGTTCTTTTTTTGAGACGCTTCTTTTGTTATTGAAGTTTGCCACTCTTCTTTGCTTTTCCCTATCATTCTGTCATTCTTCTTTGCTTTTCCCTATCATTCTGTCACTTCCTGCCTTTTCTCCTCTTTTTCAACAGGAGTTGCGACATTTTAACTCTCCACTTAATTGAAAAGTCAATTCACCTGTTCCATCATCATTAGGTACCAGCAACTGAGCTGAAGATTTCAGCCTCGAGGCTTTCTCATCCAAAGCACTCTCCATGAACATACACTGACAAATAAGGATAAGTTCAAAAGTCTGGTCTCTTCAGTTACGTGGGCCTTGGCCCATAATTGAGTGAGCTATATTTAACCAGCTGGCTCAACATTCAATAATAGGGTTTTCAGTTTGTTTCTTTGTATAATCCTTATAGAACAGGTAGCAGCAGCTGAAGGGAAGAAGGAGATTAGCAGTCAACATTCTGGATTGTTCTGCAGTAGTACTTGCAATAAATTGAAGGAAAAGATGAGATAGTGGACTGCAGAGAGAATTTCTGAGAATGTGGAGAAGAGACAGAAAAATTGGGGCAAAAATGAACTGATCTTTATTACTGAACAGATGCCCCTTTTATACAAATTTTCACAGAGAGAGAGAGAGAGGTTAATGCTTTTGTCCAACGGTCAAAAACTGACCGTTGGAAAAAGCTGCAGAAGAGATTCCTTTTTTCAAAAAGGACTTCCAACAGCTATATTTATAGCTGTTGGAGGCTGGGCCTGATATAGATCAGGCCCAGCATATATTAGGTCCTTAATGGACCTAATATATTCCCTAAATGGGCCCCTCACTATTGGGCCCTTAATGGGTCCTTAGTGGGCCGTTAATGGGCCCTTATTGGGCCTTTATTTAAATCCATTTTAGGTTAGTTTTTCCATTAGATCCCTAGGATTAGTCTATTACACGTACATGGCCTCAGGCCCATAAATTAGTAAAATTAGCCCTAACTGGGCCATGATGATCTAACACCCCCCCTCAAGTTGGGTATAGATGTTAATCATGCCCAACTTGGACACCAAGGCCTGGAATTGTGGTCCTGGGATCCCCTTCGTGAAAATGTCTGCAGTCTGCTCCAAGGTGGGAGTGTACTGTGGGATGATGAAGCCATCATCAATGCTCTGCTTGATGAAGTGTCTAGCCACTCATGCGTGTTTGGTGCGTTCGTGCTGAACCGGGTTCTTGGCCATGGCAATGGCCGACTTGCTATCTGAAAGAAGAGTCATACCTTTGCCTTGGTATAGATGTAGGTCTTGTAAGATGCCTTTCAACCACATACCTTCTCATACGCCCTTTTTTAAGGCCCGAAGCTCTGCTTCAGCACTCGAAAGGGAAACTTCTTTCTGCTTTTTACTGCGCCATGTAACAAGGTTACCTCCAATGAAGCTACAATAGCCGGACGTGGATCGGCTGTCCTCGAAGGAACCTGCATAATCAGAGTCAGTAAAAAGAACTACACTAGGCTCACCTCCTGATCGGAACAGTAGGCCTTGTCCAATAGAACCCTTGAGGTAGGACAGAATCCGATCTGCTGCTCCTTGATGCGACTCTCGTGGGTCGTTCATGAACTGGCTGAGGGAATTCACAGCAAAAGCTATGTCTGGCCTTGTGTGGTTCAAATAGAGCAACCTGCCAATGAGTCTTTGAAATGATGACTTGTTGATTGGGGCATCTTTGTCATGTTGTTCTGCCTTTAACTTCACATTGACATCAACTGGAGTAGCTGATGGTCTGCAGTCCAATTTTCCTATTTCCTTTAGTAAATCCAGGATATACTTATGTTGAGTGAGTAAAATCCCCGATTTTGAATATGCAACTTCAATTCCTAGGAAATATGTCAAAAGCCCTAAAGCTTTGATGTCAAATGATGAGGAAAGATGCTTCTCAAGCCTCTGGACTTCTTCATGGTCATTTCCCGTGATAATGATGTCATCTACATACACTATTAAAACTGCTAATTTTCCCTCCTCACCATGCTTTATAAAGAGGGTGTGATCTCCCTCACTTTGGAGGTATCCAGCTGCGATCATGGCCTTTTAAAACTTACCAAACCAGGCCCTGGGAGACTGTTTAAGTCCATATAACGACTTTCTGAGATGGCATACATCCCCAGCTCTTTTACTCAAGGAATATCCAGGGGGTGGTGCCATGTATACCTCTTCCGCTAAGTCTCCATGTAAGAAAGCGTTCTTTACGTCGTACTGGTATAGTTTCCATCCGAGTATTGCTGCAAGGGAAATCAAAACTCTTACCGTATTTAGTTTGGCCACGGGGGCAAATGTCTCATTGTAATCAATACCATAGGACTGGGTGTATCCTTGAGCTACCAATCGGGCCTTGTACCTAGCAATTGATCCATCCGAGTGATGTTTGATGGTAAATACCCATCTGCTGCCTACTACCTTTTTTCCAGCCGAGAGTGGGCACAACTCCCAAGTACCGTTCCTTTCTAGTGCTCCCATTTCTTCATCCATCGCTTTCTTCCACTCGGGGTAGGTCATAGCTTCTTTGACGCTCTTCGGGACCGATACTGTCATCAATGCTTGAACAACTATATTATATTCTGGAGATATCCGAATGTACGAAACATAATTGCTTACTGGATAAAGTTTAGTTTTTGTGCACCTTCGCTCACTTTTGCTGATGGAAATGGACCACCCATTGTTACTTGGATGATCCTCAATAGCAGGGGATATTTCTTCACTTGGAACTTCCTCTGGTGTATGGAATTCCTCCTCCTCAGCCGGACTTGGAGCTGTGCTCTCATCGGATTCTTGTTCACTGTGTTCCGGTGATGGAATTCGGCTGGGCTCACCATCCTCAATGTCTGTCTCACTGGAGTCCAGATAGAGATCCGACCTAACTGTTTCATCATGAAACATTCGAAACTCATCAAATTTAGTGTCTGATGAAATGAAGAACCTTCTGGAGCTTGGGTGATAACACTTGTAGCCTTGCTGAGTGGTGGAGTATCCCAGAAACACACATTTCATGGCCCTATGGTCCAATTTTCCTGCATGATGTACGTGGACATACACTGTACAACCAAACACCTTGGCTGGCAGATTAGTTCTCAAAGAAATACTAGGAAATTCAGAAGATAAAAGGTCAATAGGTGCATAAAAATTCAATGTTTTTGATACTGTCCTATTAATCAGATGGGTGGCTATTGCTACTGCTTCAGCCCAATAATTCTTAGGGCAATTTCCCTGGAATAGAAGTGCTCTGGCAGATGACATAATATGCCCGATTTTCCTCTCAGCAAGCCCATTTTGTTGAGGGGTATTTACACAGGATGACTGGTGAATTATCCCATTTGCTTCCATATATTGATTAACTTCTCCACAGAAGTATTCCCTAGCATTATCAGATCTGAAGTTCTTAACCTTCTTACCAAACTGATTGTGAATCATTTCACAGAACAGAGTAATAATAGATGGGACTTCAGCCTTAGATTTCAGTAGATATACCCACGTATATCTAGAAAAATCATCCACAAATAGGATGAACCACCGATGATGTGCCAAGCCGGATATGGAGCAAGGTCCCCATACGTCACTATGGACATATTCAAATGCAGAGAGGGTCCTATGATTCGTACTTGGATAGGGTGACCGTTTGTGTTTAGCGAATTGACAACTTTCGCAATTAAGGTGCTCAAACGAAATTCCTTTAAATAATTGAGGATGTGAATGTTTCAAAATATGAAATGAGGGGTGTCCTAGTCTCCTATGGAGAAGGATGACCCGTTCTTCGCTTTGGGCAGCATAGGTCACCTTCTGCTCCCCATCTTCCCTTAGATCGTCTAGCAAGAGAAGCCCTCCTCTCCTGCTAACAGACAAAATCCTCTGCCCGGTACCCTTTAGGCAGAGAAAACATGAATCAGAGTCTAAAATAAACTGCCACCTGGTATCATCTACCAACTGAATTAAAGACAGAAGATTAGCCTTTAATTCTGGTACATGTAACACTCCTTCCAATCTCTTTCCTTTAATCATGATAGTCCCTCTTCCTGCTACTTCTAAGATTCCCCCATTTGCAGTAAATACTTTAAGATCCTTTGTTTCAATCTCATAGGATTGAAACAGTGTCTTGTGAGGTGACATATGGTCTGTCGCCCCTGAATCTAAAACCCAAGATGCCGAAATTGACGTAGTATTCTTAAATGTTGTAAATGCAAAGTGCTTACCCGACTGTACCAATGATGCGGAGCTCATTTTCTGCAAAATCTTGCTTCCTTCAGACTGTATCATCTTCTGGATTTCGCTTCCTGCCTCATTTCTTTCAGTAGAGAGAGGTTCCCCCCCCTCACTAGCCACGTAGGCCTTCTTGTGCTGCCCTGGATTCCAGGTGCCTTTCCGTATCTGTTCTTCCTTCCACGCCGGCTTCCGGCAGTCCTTTTTGATGTGGCCGGTCTTCCTGCAATATCCACAGACTAGGTCCGAAGTATTACCTTCCTTCGGTATTGCTTTCTGATGTTGGGGTGCCAGAGATGGCGCAGAGGTGTTCTGCGGCTCCTTCTTGGCTAGATGAGCTGCTGCAGTAGGGGTGGGGGCCTCACCATTTTTAGTGCCGAGTTTCTTCCGGCTCTCTGCTCCTTGAAGCTCAGAAATTGCCTCTGCCAATGTAGGGAATCGTTCCCTATGCAGCAGTTGACTCCGTAGAGTCTCATATTCCGGATTCAGACCCATCAGAAACTGAAGGGTTCTGAACTTGACTTCTCTAGTATAAGAGGGTGAACTCTTATCACCTGTGGGCCAGAGGACATCCAGCTCTCTCCAAATGGCCTTCAGTCGTGCAGAATAGGTGGAGATCGTCAAGCTCCCTTGCTTTAGTGTACGTTCTTGTTCTCGCAGATCATACACTCGAAAATCGCCGTGCATTTCTGCACATGACTTCTTAATTTCCTGCCATAGATCTCGAACACAGCTGATCAGGAGATAATCATCTCGCTGTTTGTCCTCCATGTTCTTGATCATCCAATTCATGATGAGAGCCTCTTCAGACTCCCAGACTTCACTGCGCGGATCTTCTTCTGCAGGCGCCTCATCAGACAAGTGTCTGCCCAGGTACATCGCCTTGAGGGTTCTCTCAGCGATCGTCACCCATTTTTCGCCGTTAAGGCCATTGTACTTCATGTCCAAATCGGGCAAAACAAGCCTGGTCTGGACTGGGGCGGTGACGAGGGCAGTAACTTGAGCATTTGGAGCTGTGGGAGTAGCCTTGGATGAAAGCTCTTCCACTTCCTTTTCTGCTTTTGCCGCCATTCTGGTTCTGGTTTTGCCACCCATAATTTCCAAAAATAAGAGTAGATTCTCACCAAAAAGAAGGGACCTGCCTCTTGGATTAAGAGCAGGGAATTTCAGCTTCTGAAGATGCACTAACTCAGGGAGAAATCCTCTAAGAAAGCCACCCACAATTGATGTCCTGCTTCGTGACGAAAGACAGGGGAAGAAACTGCAAAGGAGCACTTGGATCAGGGAGATATCTCTCTTTGAGAAGCCTCCAACCACACTGCACTCTTGAATTCTACTGAATTCAGGATCGGAAATGCTCTGATACCATGTAATAAATTGAAGGAAAATATGAGATAGTGGACTGCAGAGAGAATTTCTGAGAATGTGGAGAAGAGACAGAAAAATTGGGGCAAAAATGAACTGATCTTTATTACTGAACAGATGCCCCTTTTATACAAATTTTCACAGAGAGAGAGAGAGAGGTTAATGCTTTTGTCCAACGGTCAAAAACTGACCGTTGGAAAAAGCTGCAGAAGAGATTCCTTTTTTCAAAAAGGACTTCCAACAGCTATATTTATAGCTGTTGGAGGCTGGGCCTGATATAGATCAGGCCCAGCATATATTAGGTCCTTAATGGACCTAATATATTCCCTAAATGGGCCCCTCACTATTGGGCCCTTAATGGGTCCTTAGTGGGCCGTTAATGGGCCCTTATTGGGCCTTTATTTAAATCCATTTTAGGTTAGTTTTTCCATTAGATCCCTAGGATTAGTCTATTACACGTACATGGCCTCAGGCCCATAAATTAGTAAAATTAGCCCTAACTGGGCCATGATGATCTAACAGTACTGACAGGTCAATGTGATGGCCTTCCTAGTAGCGGTTCTCGCAAATGTCAAGGATGAATAATATTGTTTGATATTTGCCTTTATTTGGTCCTTATTTTACTTTGCATCATGAAACATGTTTATGTGCGGAAAAAGTATCAATTGGAAAGGTTTATGATCATTGCCCACTATCTCGCAATGATCAGTTTCTTTCTTAATGGAAACCATAAAAAAATACTTCCATAGGAAATGCCCCCTGACCTGAGATCAAAGTCCATCCAGTAAACCTTTCTCCCATCATGGCCACTACTTCTGGAACTGCGCTAATTGACCTTAAAAAGTGAAACCAATGGTAAAGGGACAATGCCTTTTACCTAAAAGTAAGTGTCACATGTTATGCAATGTGAGATAAGTGCTATTGTGCAATTTTCCTGAAATGAGAATGGGACCATATAGTGGCCAAAGATACTTAAATATTTGAGTTTCTTAATGAGATAAGACCATCGGGCCAATATTTGAGTTTTTTGGCATCCCAGCCTGTCCTTTCAGAATTATGGAACTGAAACTTTTTTCCTTATTTTGCTTCGCGCCATGTCATGTCCTAATCGTGCTAAATTAATGTCTTATTTTCCATGAGGAAGCACCTATACTCGAAACATATCAGGTCAAAGAGGACCAAACAAAATTTATGAAAGAAATTCTGCACATAAATCATTCCACCTAGACAGAAAAAAGCAAGGGAAATTATTACGATGCACATTTCCACAACTTTTGTTCCAAAGGATCATGAGGAATCAAATGTTCAACCATAAAAAGATATTCTACCAAACAGAGGAGTGATTTTTTGTTAACAATTGGATTGAAATGCGAATCAGTCTGACAAATGCTATTTCAACTAAATGGGCCAAAAATTATATATAACACAATTACTGTTATATTTAAGGAGCCAATAAAATAATACTATTATTTTTACAGATAATATGGCCAAATGTTACATGCGATGAGTATCACATTCGCACTAAAAATTGACTGAGGCAAGATATTCAAAGATCGAACTGGCACTTCTGCGTTCAATGTTAAAACAAATATTGAGGAGAGAGGGGTGGAGAGACTGGAGAGTCACCTTGTACTGTAATCCAGCAGAGATTTCCCATTCAAGAACAGATTTGTTATATATCCTAATATGTGAGAGTAGACAAGGCTCCTGCGGAGAAAAATAGCGTATTCAAAGAGATTTATACGCCGTACAAGAACTTCAGAGTTCAGTTACAAAAGAGAAATTTTGATAATCGCAATAATACTGAGATCGGCATTAGCAAGCCCAATACTTCTTCAAATAAGCTATTATGAACAAATAGATTTTTGCATATTTCAAACAAAAGTGGCAGATATTTGCCAACTATAAGTCGATAATCTAATGAATGCAGCACAGAGAAGTAAAGATTTATTATAATAGTTGTCGATCGATGACGAAGCAGATCAACACCTAAAAGCAGTGCAAACTTAACTTGGCATGGCTTCATAATTTCTTTGAGTTTTACTTTCCACCGCAAATGGGTTATACAGAAGTGAGGAAAACGCGTTTCCACCATGAACACTAATTCAATGGATCATGATCAAAACTACTCTTCCATTACATCGGAGCGGACAAAGACATCGCATTTCGACATAAAACTATAATTTCAAGCATCAAGAGAAGCACAACAGAGGGATAAAAATTAAGTTTTTTTTTCTGTTCCAATCATCTTTGCGATGATAAAAACGTGAAAAAAAGAGATGGGAAGATGTAATGCGGACCTCTAGCTCAAGAACTATCCATTCCTTCGTGTTTGTCCCTGTTGACCAATGGCAACGGAGGTCGGGTTCGAGCAGATGAGCAGCTTTTTGAGCAGGCGCGGACTCCCGAGAAGCTGCTTTAACCGTGAAGGCCAAAGGCCCAACCAAAGGTTCTAGTTGCTCCGTCTCCATGGCTACTTCCCTTTTCGAAGACCCTTTGGCTTCTTCTCTCCAGCCGGCTGAAATTCCAAAATTTTCGTTGATTTGAAGCGAGAAGAAAGTTGTGGGAATGCGCTCGAGCGCTGAAGATTGAGCTACTCCGACCTGCGATGGCCTTCTTTAGCACAGAAAGAACGCAACTTTGAAGAACTTGGTCGGAAATTTGGGGGGATTGCGTCTCCCCACGAAGAATTGGGTCTGCAAAACTGCGACTATGGCGTCGAAAAGACCACCCATTTCACCCCCCACTCATACTAGCAAGCTTCGGAACGGGACGGGAAGGATAGGAACGGGACGGGACGTAAATGATTACGACGGGACGGGACGGGAAGGATAGGAACGGGTCGAAATAGGATTGAACGGGGACCGCGAGGGGGGGGAGGACAGGGCGGAACGGAACGGATGGGGACGGATGAGATGCATTTTATTTAGAACGAAGTACGGAACGGGGCGGACAGGGGAACCGGACGGGACGGGATGAGAAGGGCGGTAAGTATAGATCAGGGACGCGGACAGGACGATTTTTCATCCCGGGACGAAAAAAATCGTCCCGTCCGAGGATAAGGACGAATTTTGGGACGAAAATTCGTCCGGGGACCACCGGACGGGACGGTTTTCGTCCCGTGGGACGAAAAAATCGTCCCTCCAGAAGTCACAGGATGGTAGACGGACGAATCTGGACGGAAAACCACCGGATTCACATCCGACTGTTGAGATGTTGCCACGTGGCCTTACTAGTACAATTTATAATATATTATAACCTATTATAATATTTTATAAATATAAAATGTGTTTTTTCGTCCAGGGATGAATTTCAGGACGAAAATTCATCCGGGAGGACTGGACGGGATGAAAAATCGTCACGAGATAATTGGACGGGACCCTTTTTTGTCGGTGGACGAAAAACCGTCCCGTCCGTCCCTGAGCTTATGTCGGACATAGGACGGGACGAAATTTGTCCTGTCCTGTCCCGTCCTTCGTCCATGTCCGGGATGATCCGGATCTGTAGTGGTAAGGGACAGAACGGGATGAGATGCAGTTTATTTTGCACGAGGGGTTGGATGGGACGAATGACAGAATTTATCATGGAATAGATGATGCAAGGGACTGCATTCTGGAGATGGTTGCACCCTTAGAGTAAGTACCATCACAAACACTCAATGACTGAGTGGGAGGCTTTCGCTTCACTGTTTGTTCCAAGGTCAGGAACTAAGGATGGATGACAGATGATGGTTAATGATGGGACAGAAAATGGATTGCAGTCAATCTCCAAACATTGCATGAATTTTCATGGGCATAAAATTATTTCCTAAATATTCAGATGGCATATAGGATGACACTGCATATGTCAAAAGTAAAAATGGGTCATTAATTGACGCTAGGCCTATAACTTGGACTTTTTATTTGATGATTACATTTCTCAAATAGTGGGCATAATTTAATTTATTATAATCACACATTGTTATTAATATGGCATTATGCATTAAGACCATGTACTGAGTTAACAGGAGCTAGTTAACCTATGATCTTTAATTTATGGATTTAGTTAACAGGTTAAATCGAATTCCACTGAGGAATCTAAGGTGCACGAGGACAGACACATCAGAAATACATATACAAGTATGCATGCCACTTTCCAATAACATGTCACAAAATGCTCGAGCTCAAACTCGTGTAATAACCTTTAAGGTATTGGGTTATGTACCATGAACAATGTATTGATTTTGATTTGTGCAGTGAATATAAATCAAATTAAAATTGGATGTTCAGATATGAATAACCACATACATTGATGATCAAATAACCTTGAGTGCATTTGAGTCCACATTCAAATGATTCCTTGTACGAGAATTTTCAAGACTCTCAATTCTCCAATCTCTAGACATATTAATGCAGCCCTCAATGTATCACATCTCCTTGGCATTTTCTCAAACAGTGTAATTAGGGATTCATGAAGATCTCCTCGCAATGCAATTCTCTCAAAGACAAAGGGGAAGCTCAAAAAGAATATGGGAAGGAGAGGGCATCCTTTCTAACTCCCGTGGGGGTTACAAAAAAGAGGGTCATGTTTCTCTTATACTTG
This sequence comes from Wolffia australiana, assembly GCF_029677425.1. Taxonomy (NCBI): domain Eukaryota; kingdom Viridiplantae; phylum Streptophyta; class Magnoliopsida; order Alismatales; family Araceae; genus Wolffia; species Wolffia australiana. Next base: position 6,020,333 of record NC_135848.1, on the reverse strand, counting down.
AATGATCAATTTTATTAAAACCCTCCACATTCCAAAGTATACCTTCTGACGTCCAATGAATCTTTTTAATAACCCTCTAGTTATTAAGTCTAAAAGTCCAGCAACACTTTATTGGCCAAACTAATGAATTGACTATATCCAACATATAGATTAATTAATCATTGACCAATTTGGCGTAATCAATGGGTCTAGTTACCAGCACGTGATGTGCAAAGATACATTGCATGCCCAAAAATATAAAAATTAACTTATTAGCTATTTCATACAACTTTTTAGCCACTGATGGGGACCATCTAGCCTTAAAGATTCGGTCTCAACCAGCTCGAGGAGCAAGGGCCGATGTGAAAGACACGATCTTCAAGTATTCGCCCAAGTCAACAGGGCCCAAAGGTTGGTGTTATCTTCCTTTGTATTTTGGTTGACTTCTTTTTTCGTATTTTGGGCTTACGTGTTCGTGTGTTTAGACTTGGGTATGTGGGCACAAGTGTTGACCTCTCTTCCTCTCTTTCTAGAGGGCTCATAAAATATGCGGGGCACTTGTTAGAGAAGAAAGAAATATTGAGGAAGAACAGCTAAAAGAAAAAAAGCAAAAAGCAGGTTTTATTTTTCATTTTCCCATTTTGCCCTTTTCTTTCCCATTCGCCATAATGTTTGGAAACTTTGGCGCCAATGTCGCCCAAATCGCTGGAAGTTGACGCCATCTACTGCGTTGCCATGCCATCGTCCGCACCGCCACCCGTGGAGTCATCATGCAGCCGATGTGCCGCCACCGTGGTGCAGCATCCCCACTCGAGCCACCACCCTCATCGCTGTCTGCGTCGCCCGTGCCATCGCTCGTGCCACAGCCCGCGTCATTGTCATTTTTCTGCCTGCGTCATTGTCGTGTCACCGCCAAAGTCATTGTCGTGCCACTACTTGCGACACCGCCCTTGCCGTCGTGCGCATGGCTGCCACAACCGCTGCTCAAACCACTGCCTGCACCACCGTTGGCACATCACCCTAGCTGCCTACTATGCCACTGTGCCACCACTGACGCTGTCATCTGCGCCACTGCCTGAGCTTCTGCCCACTCAGCCACTCATGTTTCTGCCTACGCCGCCACCCGCGCCACTGCCCAATCGTTGCCCGTGTTGTCGCCCGCATCGCTGCCCGAGCTAACACTTGCTCCACCGCCATACAACTGCATGCGCATTGAAACCACTGGCAGTTCAATTGCGAGCCCCCCGCACATCGACTGACATTATGGCTACCCTCGTACTACTCGCATCCCTGTTAGCTAGGACACAACATCGAGTCGTATGTCAGACTCCCGTTGCCTTCGTCAGGACCGACCAGGCTTTGGCCCTACAGTCACGCTCACAGCAACCCCTTTGAACGTTCTTTTATTTCTTTGAGTTCCTCCCGAACCCGTCTCCAATGTCGGGTCAGGGTAGACGTAGATAGCAATCTTATACCGAAGGATAAGAATTCTGTTGGTACATCTTAGGTTGGACACGTCGAGGGCATACACACTTGCGGCAATAGCTGTGGTTGCACCACCTATCTTCAACCTGACGTCCATGTCATTGAGAGCCTAGCAATATCCCCAGGCCTCTTGTGCTATGACTTAGTGGTCATCAGTGTCCGTCAACGTCAGGTCTATACTTCTCATTGTCTCTTCTCATCACACCGTTTATTATATATGTATAATCCATCATCTGCGTGACATTCCAAGAATGACTTTAAGTATGGACAACTACCAAACCCTAATTGGTCATTCTAATTATGTCTCATGCACTGGAAAATCACCAATGAACTCCATCGATATTTCCCACTAAATCCACCCAAAGACTCATTATATCATCTTCCTTATGCATGTAATCTGGCGTACTACGGGTGAATGGCCCTATGTTGACCGCTCAATCATCCTCTTGGTTTTGTTTCTACTTTTGGGCTAATGTAGTTTGGAATCTATTCATCAAGTAATCTTTATTCATCGTCAAATAACACCTTCCATCCACAAGACTTAATTGGGGTTTCGTCATTTCATATATTTCTTGACTTCATTAGAAACTTCACATGTGAATAATGATGACTATATTTATTTCAATGAAGTGAGATGGGACATTGGAATATGATTGAGTTGAAGACCAAAGAAAAATTTTAGATTCCATTAGAAGGCAACAAATAAAAATTTTAATTAAAATAGAAAATGCATGAACAAAAGGGGAGTCTAATGATACATAAGTAATTCAAAAAATAAATTCAACATGAGTATTTTTTATAAAAATTAACATGATCCGGGGAAGCCAAAGTCGACTTCAGCTACAAAGAGAGGCCAGACTAATTAAGACGACCCAAAATCATATTCTTCCTTGTTCAATATGCTCACGCTGCCAGTTTTAACCTACCTCAAATTCAATTGCCTTTTTCAAATCCCTCATGGGAATTGGAGCATGTAATTCTCATTCGGTCAAAGTATAATTTATGTATTTGACAAGATAGAAAACGGTTGATATTCTAGGATAGGTAAAGGCTAATACATCCCCTCTAATTGGCCTTTCATCTTCAATCACCTCCCCCCTAAAGTCCTAGGCAATGATCATCATACGAGCTGAAAAAATATCCTCTCTATTACATTTATTTTATTTACAAATTACATCATAAAAAAAAGTCATGCTCTATCATGCATTTTTAAGTTATTTATCATGAAATTGCAAAAAAGTATATCTGCTAGTGTTGACCAATCTTTCAAGCTTATTGTTGATAATGATTATATCTTGTAGCTTAATCATTTTCATTACGATCCGTACCATTTTCTATTCCAAGAAGATCCAAATAAAGATGAATGGACAATTTAACCCTAATGTGAGGGGCTAATCTGATGGACATATATGTGGCCGGCAAGCCAATCACACATTCCATATCTTTTTCCATGTTCATAAATAGAACATATTCATTATAGTTCACGTGTGATGCTTATAATGAAGTCCATGAATACATGATCGGACTTAGTGAGTTATGATGAGATCGTAATACAGAGATCACTAGTTGATGGAGGACCATCTCGTCGAGCATGCCCAAACTTGTCATCAGCCACGTCGCGGAGCCCGAGCCAACGTGAAGAACCCGAGTTTTTGATACCATGTTTGAGAAACCGTATTAACGTCATTTATTTCGTGTTCGGGTTGTCTTATGGTTTTACGTAGGTCCTTTTCGTGTATGGTCCTCCTCTTCGTGTTGTTTTGTTTTTATCTCGTCATCTCCTTTGACTGTAGGGGGGCCTCCTCCTACATGCGCACGGGCTTCCCCCATGTGAGCTTTTGTGTCTTTGTAGTTTTTGGTCTACACCCTTGAGGGGGCGAAGCCCATGCTTGGCTTCTTCCCCTTGAAGGATCCTTTAGGGGGGAAGCCCACTAAGCTTCTCATCCTTAAGGAGCACATTAGGGCACTCTTAAGCCCCCCCTTTTTTTCTTTTACTATAGAAGAGAGGGGAGGCTTTTGACTGGTTTATTAACTTGTGTTTTGAAAGAAAAAAAAAAGAGAAGATGAGAACTTTCATTTTTGAGATATCCTAGGGTTTCGATCACTGTATTTCTCCACTCCCTCCTTTCTTGTTCATCCCCAAGCACGTAGTCTTCACCGGAAGTAAGAGGAGCTTCGGCCTCCACCATCGTCACCAGGCTACCACAGTGAGAGTTCTTTGTAGCCCGGAGAATCGTGGTCGCGTTGATTGTTTGAATATACCGTACCATTCCCATGCAGGAAGATGGAACTGAGAGGGACTCCTCCCCTGACCCATCATGGCTATGTTTTGCAGTCGACGTTGGGTCATTTTCTTTGAAGGTTGCACTGTACTACTTGACCCGCAGACTCCGGCATCGCACGCGAGACCCGCCCTCTGCCTGCCCATCGGTGACGTAGCGCTTCTAGCCACCCGAGTGCTACCTAGTGAACTCACACAACACCGTGGTCCCTACTGTCCAGTTGACCTGCTCCATCATTGGCGGTATCTACCGTGGAACTCAAAACCTAGTGTGTATTCTCGTTCGGGGTCAAACTTGTCCCTCCACGGTCAGCCCTCCCGTTGTCGTACGAGGATATTTTCAGCCCGACCACTTCTCGGGTGTTCCCATTTCATGTACTAGTAGAGCCTCCATCCTTTAGTGCGTGGATACGTGACTGTCAATGTCCTTGTATGTAGCCGCCAGCCGTGTGCCGACAACTCCACTACTGAATGTGCGCACCAAGCCATCATCGCTCACTCCACCCATGATTCCACTCTCTTCTAGGCCTGCTCTAATGCGCTCTTCCACAATCGCCACTATTTGCGGCAGGTCCTCGAAGACAATTTTTACAGCAAGTACGGTACTTGAACCACCTACTTGCAGTGAAGGACACGATTTGGGTTTCCTCGTCTCTCGACAATAGCACAACTATGTTAGCGCACCTAGTTCGAGCCCACAGGTTCCTTCCCTCTTCCCTTCTTGAGAGTATTTTTACGTCTTTTAGTGTCGATCTTTGACTGCCTCATCGCCCAGAGAGATTTTTTTTACCCGTTATAGGACTAGCCATCATCACATGTAATGACCTTTCCTTCATCGACGTTGGATCATTGTCGTTCACGTCGATAGTTGTGGACATGCGAGGATGGTGACGTTCCCCGTTCCGTCGATCTTCAATCTGGCCACTCGGGTCATTGGGAGCTTGGTCGTACCCTGATCCCTCATGTTGTCATCTTTGCTGACGCCTCAGATTGCTCAGCTTGCGTCGTACTTCTCGTTGATTTTCAATCGGGCGCATCATTTACCCACCTGCATCACGTATTTGTGTCCGATCCTTATGGTGTGACACGAGCCATTCAATCCTGACCGTCATGTTGTATCACTAGTCTTTAAGCATGTATTCTAAATATTCATATTCGAAGGATACTCGAGAAGGACATCGAAATATTCAGATAGAATAGTACTATCTAACCTCAATCATATGATGAGTATGGTTGTTCCCGTAGCTATTAGTGTGGAGACATTAATGATAGATAGTGGGTGCTATTTAGTGGGAAGAGTTCACTGAATTGATCTGTACGAATCCTTGAATGGTATTATACAGAATTGTCAATTAGGTTGATTCACGTCATACTCGTGTAAGTAGTCCTTAGACATGGGACATCAAAGGCGTCTTGTGGACAGACATTTGTACTTTTATTATCGCTAATGAGTCTCTAATCATGGGATTCTAAACAATCTTAGTTCGGGTGCATCGAAAGTTCATGAAGATGATTGAGTGATTAAGATGTAATCGTCCACCCTTGGTATAAGAGGTGACATCTCAAGAAAGATGATGCGATGAAGTCCTTGGCCAAAGTAGTGAAATATTTGCGAAAAGTTCTCCGATGATTTCTAAATGCATTAGTACTAACTCAGATGACTGATTAGGATTTGACAGTTGACTATGGCCTAAGTCATCCTAGAAGCATCAAGTAGATGAGGGACTATATGTACATGATAACCGATGATGAACATGTTCCATAAGTGAGTTGAAACACACTCCTTTGTATCTTCTAGAGCACGAGGTGTAGCTTGGCACCCCAAGTGTTGGAGACTCAACCTATCAATTGGGTTAAATCGATCTCGTATTAATTAATCTATACGATGATATAGTTAATTAATTTGGAAGGCCAATAAAGGTTATTGAGCCATTGGAGTCGTTAACTAGACTGATACATGGGCCTAAAGGATCACACGCAAATAATCATTTGGACGTCAGAAGATATACTTAAGTTTTGGGGGTTTTATGAAAAATACCCAATTGATATGATCCCGTCTTGACCACTCAATCATCTCCGTAAGCTTCTTACTATATCCGAGCTATGACTTGTTTGAATCCCCTGATTAGAGGCTCGTAAGCCGTAGTCAATATGTAGTCATCCATTCACGAGATGTCCTTGGTGTCTCAGGTCAGTGGATCACTTGTACAACCATGACATGAATCAACCTGATTGACATTTAAATAAAATACCATTCATGGATTCGTATGGATCAATTCAGTGAACTCTTTCTCCAAAGAGCACCCACTATATGTATTTAGAGGCACCACACTAATAGCCATAGGATCAGTTATATTTATCGTATAAGTAGGATCAACTAGTGCTATTCTATCCAGATAATTCGATGTTCATCTCTACTATCCATCGAATAGGAATATTTGGAATACATGTTTAAAGACTAGAGATCACAGTAGTGTGATCTCGTTGTAATTCACTAAGTCATTGCACGTATTCATGGACTTCATTACAAACATCACACAGAATAATAATGAACGTAAATATTTTATTCAATGAACTTAAATAAACATGGCAGTGTGATTGGCTAGACGGTCACATAATATCCATCACTCTCCAGTTGTGATCAGGACGGCGTAACAACGCTGATGGAGATTGAATGAGGCTCGTTAATGAGGAGGAGATTCGACATTTTGAGGACTGCGTGGATACATCTAGAGGCTTCACACTCTATGAGGTCGACTCGTCTCGCTTCGAGATCCAAGAAATCACGGATGCGATCTATGCACAGGTTCTTCGTATGATGTTTTTATTGATGCCGTGATGATTTCGTTTAAGTATTCCGCTGAGGAATGTTTTGATTTGTTCATCCATATCAATGCTTGTAGAACCCAATATAATCTCAATACAAAGAGGAGTAATGGAATATTCTACCCTTCAGTGATCATCTTTTCACCTCACATAACACCATCTTTAAGAGGTATTCCGATAACAATATATTTGTATATCGTCATACCTACTATTTTAGGCCACAACAATATAAGTCGACATTAACATAAGTGAAATATCAACTTAAAATAACTATCATCAGACTTTACACTTACACTAAATTTTTTTTAATTACTTTCCACGAGTAAGATCATTCCATTTTTTTTTGAATTTAGGTTAAAATTAAGATTTCTATCGATTGACTTATTTTATGAAGTATAGGTCCCAATTTTAATCACATTATTTTGATCAGTTGATTTAAACATGTTAAAAAAGTTGAGAGCATATTTAAATCAAAAGTCATATATTTTAAAGTATATATTTCAATAGACATAAGAACATTATGATTGAACACCTATTTAATGACTATGAAAGAATGATTGTTTCACGCTTAACTTTTTACCTGCTTAAATCCATGTATTCTTAACTCATTGGTATAACATACATTATATATTTATGATGCTTTTGATATATGTTTGGTCCCCTGTGCAGGCTATATAATTAAGGGGGTTGAGCATGTGCATTATAATACAATATAAGTTATCTATTTATGTAACTAGAAAATTCTGTATTCTACTTATTAGTAGAGGACACTATCTGTTCTCAGTCCAACTTCAGCAAAAACATTAACCTTGACCTGAAGTTTGATCCAAAAAAATTTATGAATCAATATCAAATTCAATGTATATATTATAAGATTTTTAATTGAATCTTACAAAATAATTTATGTCGACATTGAAAAATATGATATTGCCATTAATAGGTATTCCAAAGAAATTGGTATTAATTTCATTTTCTTACCTCACCTTTGCTCCATTTGGTCATCTCATTACATCAAATAGACTTTGTTTGAATGTTGTGTCAGTTGCTGAGTGATGGATATTTTGTGGCCATCTAGCGACGACCTCAAATTAAGGTTCTTAATTTGTCACCAATATTTGAGTTAATGAATAATAATTTATAAACCTTTAATCATAAAGTAATTTGATTAGTTATTTATGATAAAATGTTGCCTCCATAGGGACCATATATTAGGGTTTCAATACTCTTTAAATGATGATTCAAGAGAGATGAGAGGAGACTTGTAAATAAAATAGAATAGGGTGATGAGATGAATTGGAGGTGGTGAGTGGGTGATCAAAATTATTTAACAAGAATGGTATATATAATTATAGGAGGAATAGGAATGAGGACTTGGATAGTTCAAATAAGATGAGAGAGAGAGAGATAGATGAAGACATAAAGTAATTATGGATATAGAAGATGAACAAACAGATAGGATGATGAACTACGTGAATAGATGTGAGTAGATGTGGATGGATGATGGACAAATAGAATGGTGGAAGAAGAAATGATAATGATCTAACTAATGAATGTGATGGACGAACTGAAAGGTGGGTGTAGGATGGAGAAGAGGACGATGGACTAGATGATTTAGGGTTTTTACATGAGATGAAGGTGATGAGATCAAGATTAAGATCAGGGATGGTTGTGGTAGAGTGGGATTATGGAAGATGGTGATGAAAATGAGATTATGAATATAAGGATATGGACCTAAAAAAAGGGATGTGAATGAAAGAAAACCAGTGTATAGCAAGAGAAAAAACCACTTCTCTATCGATATTCCCCAAGCACTCAAGACTCCAAGAACACTCTTAATAGACCTTCAAAACTTCCTTTTCTTCAAATATGCTTCTATAAGACAAAGTGAGCTTAAAGATATTTTTTAGAAAAATACCAGTCTCTATTTATAGATTCAATCGTATGGATGGAAGAGGCCAGAAAAAGGACGCTCCGCTCAAAACTTCCGCCCAAAACTCTTTCTAGATCATCATATATCATAGCCTTGAATTTTAAACATTCTCAACCCTTCAAATTTCTCACTCACCCGACTTTGGAAGTTTGGAAAAATCAAAGAGCCATTAAATAATTCCAAAAAATAGATATGTATTCATAAAAGTGTTAGAAATATATAGTTTGAATTAAAAAACTGATACATCTTAGAATATAATGCTAAAAAATCAGGAAAAACAATATTCATACTCAGAAATTATTTTCTTTCAGAACTTGATGACATAAAACCATTAAAAATACTTAAACATTTATAAAATTCAAAACATAATAATAAAGTTAACTTTAATCATTTAAGGCTTGATAACACACATATATAACACGCATATACACACGTAAATATGGTCATATTAACCTACTAAAATGTGCGTTGTCATCAAGAAAATCAAACTTCCCTGTTTTTAATTGACTTCATTGAAATGAATATTTATTGATTATCATTATTGTGTGATGTGTATATGTGAAATAAAATATTGAATTATGATGAGATCATATTCATCAATCACTAGTCTTCAAGTGTGTATTCTAAATATTCATATTTGTTGGATACTCAAGATGGACATCGAGTTATTCAGATAGAATACCACTAATTGACCCAACTTATATCTATAAGTATGGTTGATCTTAAAGTCTTTAGTGTGGAGGCACAAAGGACAAATGGTGGGGTGCCTATTTGAATAAATATTTCAGTGAATTGATCCATTTGAATACCTAAATGGTAATATATCTAAAACATACATTATGCTGATTCATTTCAACTTTGTATAAGTGATTCGTTGACTCGATGCACCAAAGACATCTGGTGGAACGACTACATTTTGACCACAAATTACAAGTCACTAACCATGTGATTCAAATAAGTTTGAACTCAGACATAGTAACAAATACATCGACGTGAACAAATGGTCAAGATGAGATCATCCGCATGCTAGGAAGAAAATGCATCAAATGCATGGTAGGATAGTTGGAGTATTAGAGAAGATGTTCTCCAATGATCTCCTTTACACATTAATAGTAACCAAGTGACAGATTATGATTTGACACATAACCATACCCTAAAATTTTCAAGAGTCTCTTGCAGAGAAAAGGTTATACTATACAGTAACCAAAGATGGACATGATTCCATAAGAGAGTTCCAAGATTAATATATATCTTCTATAGCACGAGGTGTAACTTGGTACATAATGATCTGGGTAATCGATTAATTCTTAATTAAATTATATGTTGGTATAACTAATAAATAAGGTTGGGTAATTATTTTCATTGGGCCTTTAAAGTTATTTACTAGATTGATATATAGGCCTAGAGGGTCACACTCATATGATTATGGGAGCACTGGTGGATATACTTTTATATGAAGGTTTTTTATAAAAAATTGAAGGAAAGTATAAATAGGAAGGAGCACCCACTTTAGGCACATAGGCCATGCTGAGCTGGGACCCCTTCTTCCTTATCATTGTTACCTTTAGACAACAAGAGTATCTTCACGGCAAGATGGTGATGCAGGACAGCTGGATGTAACGGATGTAGGGTGACTGATGAGATGAGGAAAGGACAACGACAGGTGCTAGGTGCTGAGATGATTTAGGAATGGAATGGATAAATCAGACCACAAATTTCACACAATCGATTTCGAAGACTTAAATCCGATGAAATAGTAGTGGTGCAGCCCCTTTCCTCATCGAGGGCGAGAGTACTGTCTTCAACCACCGCGGTGATGCTAAGAACCAAAGTCAATAAACTCGAATTCACGTCCGCTGGAAAACTCAAGAAAAACCTTTTCCACTAGTTGTTTGAAAATTACAGAAAATCCAAAGAAATCCGACGGCGGTGGATGAACTTCTCGTGGAATACTGGACGAAGAACACATGACACCAAAGAGTTTAGAGGTACCTCTGCACCAGGGGTGCGCGACGAGGTTATGGGGAATACTAGATGTGTCGTTGATGATCGTTGGACGTGGCCTGGATGCGGGCGGCGCTCAGGGAGCGAGGACGATCGTGCGCCGGGCGGCGGCTAAGGGATGCAGTCAGTCGGGATGCAAAAGCTTAGCGTTAAGTGGTTGGGGCGTCGAGCGGTGGCTAAGGGTGCGGGCAACCCCTGGCGCTGGGCACCCGGGCGCTCGGGCGGCCGGGGTGTGAGCGGCGACCTGGCGCTGGGCGGCCTGGCGTTGGGCGGCCAGGTGCTGGGCGGCTTGGGCGCTTCGGTGGCCTGGCGCTAGGCGGCCGGCCGCGAGCGGTGACTTGGGCTTTGGGCGCTCAGCTGTCCGGATGTCGGGCGGTCCAAGCGCTGGGCAACCCGGGCGCGGGCCGGCGGCCAAGGGCGGACAACCCTGAGCGCTCGGTGGTGGCCAAGGGACATGGGCGATCAGGCACGGAGAGGGGGCAGCAGCCTTTGGCGCGAGGCGACGAGGACGGCGGTGGCAGCGGCGGTCCGAAGGGGTGAGGGCTAGGGCAAGTCTTCCAAGAAGAAAACTCAATTCTTAAAAATAAACTTGCCGAATATTTCTTGCAACATTGGCCTACAAATAGGCCTTGGAGGAAAGAGAAAATACGAGAAATGACATAAAATAAAAGTGGACGACATGTAATCGTGTCACGTCAAATGGCAGTTCTGGATATGTTGTTGACGAGTCATGATGCGTGACGGCTCGGGAGACGGTGGTGGCACGTTCAACGATGGTGCGTTTGTCGTCGATGTGATGATTTGGTCATCATCCTGGCGGTTCTTCAGTTGATGTTGATGACGAGTCTGGATGCGATGCGTGTCGGATGACGTCGGTGGCGCATCTGAGGTTGGTGCGTTGACGTCGTCGCCACCAATTCCCCCGGGGTCAAAAGAACTCGACTCTATCGAGTTGTTGGGGGGAAGCTCTAAAGGCGTCAACAGGTCCGGGCGAAGGCGAGCCAAGTCTGCTTCTGTAATCCACATGTCATCCGTCGATGGTTTGCCCTCCCAACAAATAAGAAACTTTCACACCGTTCCACTCTTGGTGAAGGTGATTACCTCCTCCAATATAGCCTCGATGTTCTCTTGCCAGTCAGAAGGTAATGAAGGATGAGTGGACAAGTCAAACTCGTTCACCGGAAAGTTTGTGGGTAGGGATAGGTCATTAGATGAGAGAGGTGGGGCCTTACATGCGGCTAAATCTGAAATATTAAAAGTGGTGCTTGCCTTTTATCCCCCATGTAGAGGGTATACCAACGGCATAGGCATTTGCCTTAACTCGCTTGAGGATCGGGAGTGGCCCGGCACTACGAGCATGAATCTTGGTAGCCCCCTAGGGAGAAAAATGCTCTGGCCTTACCCTCACCATCACCATATCACCTTCATTAAATTTGCAAAAATGACGGAGTAAATCCGCGATCTGTTTGTATGATGCATTGCTACTCGTGATGCGATGATGAATGTCCTCATGCATACTTCTAATATGACTTGAAAATTCTTGACCATCGTCTGAGACTCTAGCATGCGGCAACATGGGTATGAGGTAAGTAGGTTTACGAGGTGGGTGACCATGAATGATTTCAAAAGGACTCATGCTAGAGGTACGGTTGACAGATGCATTGTAGGCAAACTCGGGGCGTAGAATGATAGTATCCCAAGATTTGAGGTTGTCCCCAACCAAAGATCATAATAGATTGCCGAGACTTTTATTCACGACTTCAGTCTGACCGTCAGTTTGGGGATGAAAAGTTGTAAAAAATTTGAGCTTTGTCCCCAAAAGGTGTCAAAGGGTCTTCCAAAAGTAGCTAGTGAATTTGACATCTCTGTCCGATACTATACTCTTTGGAAGCCCATGTAAGCGGACAACTTTGTTAAAATAAAGTGACAGCTTAGGCCAAAAGAATTTATGCTCAACGGTGGCAATGGGCTTATCATGCCCAAAGTGACCGCTTAGGCCTCCGGCGTGTGTTTCCCAAACAAGGAAGTCTCTAAGAGAAGTCTGTGGAATGCATAAACGACGGTTGTAGAATAGGAATCCCTCTTCTAAATTATAGTCTTGGTTTTTCGGGTTTGGGTACTTTCCCATGGACTGGATGATAGGTGCAAAATCTGGGAATCGATATAAATATCCTTTATCTGATCAAAGCCAATTACTTCAATTTTTTGTGGATGCATCTACTTAGAGCATCGGCAACCCTGTTCTTGACTCCTTTCTTATGATTTAGAACAAAGGTGTGCGATTGAATATATTCGACCCATCTAACATGCCTAGGATTTAACTTCTGCTGGGAATGGAGATATTTCAATGCCTCATAATCAGAGTAGAGAACAAATTCTTTAAAGAGCAAATAACGTCGCCAGCGACATAGGGATTGAACTATGACATAGAATTTCTTGTCATAAGTAGAGTATTTGAGCTTGGTATCATTCAATTTTTCACTAAAGAAGGCGATGGGATGATTCTGCTGAGTCAATACTCCTCCAATTCCTAACCCCGATGCGTCACAAGCAATCTCAAATGCTTTACTAAAATCGGGTAAACGCAGGATGGGAGCTTCTGTCATCTTAAGCTTTATATCATCAAAGGATTCATGCGCTAATGTGATCCACTCAAAATGATTACCTTTTAAGCATTCAGTAATGGGTTCCATAATGGTACTAAAGTTATAAATGAAGTGTCGATAAAAGGTTGCTAAACCATGGAAGCTACGAACATCATGGACATTTCTAGGGGTCGGCCATTGGGTTATGGCAACTATTTTGGTTGGATCTACGGATACACCTTGTGCCAATAAGATAAAGCCAATGAATGAGAAATGATCAACAAGAAAGGAACATTTCTTTGGATGGGTATATAATTGTTCGGTCTCTAGGACTTCGCAAACTAGGCGTAGGTGGTGGAGGTGATCATTCCTGGATTTACTGTAAATGAGTATATCATCAAAATAAACTACTACGAAGTTTCCTATGAATGATCTAAGGATGTGGTTCATCAATCTTTGGAAGGTACAAGGTGCATTCGACAAGCCAAAAGGCATAACTTTCCATTCATATAATCCATCCTTGATTTTAAATACGATTTTTCACTCTTCTCCGGACGAATTCGAACTTGATGATAACCACTCTTTAGATCAATTTTTGAGAAAATCTTTGAACCAGTCATCATGTCGAACATATCATCAATGCGAGGGATGGGAAACCTATACTTGACGGTGACTTCATTAATGGCTCTACTATCAATGCACATGCGCCAACTCCCATCCTTTTTGGGAGCCAACAATGCAGGTACGGCGCATCGGCTAAGGCTCTCCTGAATAAATCCCTTGTCCAAGAGTTCTTGGACTTGACGTTGAAGTTCCTTATATTGTGTGGGATCCATACGATAATGGGGAAGATTTGGTAGGGAGGATCCAGGAATGAAATCGATGGCATGCTAAATTTCACGCATAGGTGGTAGATCATTGGGTAAATCTTCAGGGAAGATGCTCTCAAATTCAGCTAGTAATTGGGAAACCTCTTGTGGTGGGGGTGTGGAATTTTCCGAGGAATGGTCGGGAAGCATGGCTAGACAAATAGACATCTCACTATCTATCTCCTTCTGAAATTGGTGCCCATTGAGAATGCATAGACGGAATGATGTAGGTTTCGATGATGGTCTTTTAGGGTTGTGGGTATAAGGGTGCCATGTGATTTTCTTACCGTGATAGAGGAACGAGCAGGTGTTACTCCTACCAAAAATGTGTACGTCATTATCGTATAGCCAAGGGCGACCAAGGATAATGTTGCCTACTTTCACAGGTAACACATCACACAATATCTCTTCCTCGTATGATTGAACTTTGAGAGGAAGGAGGCATTAATTCTTCACAGGGATCCATGTGGCATCGATCCATGATACATAATATGGATGAGGGTGATCAATCAACGGTAATCCCAGACATGAAGTCATAACATTGGAGACGACGTTGATATAACTACCACTATCTACGATCGTCTTGCACAATTTATCACCAATCTTAAAGTAAGTATAAATATGGATGTTCTCAACGCAAATTCATCAGTGGATGGTTGGGTAAGGTTGCATCGAACAATTCCCCTAACTGATGTAGATGGATCATGACGAGGTAGGGATGGTGGACTGTCAGTGATGCCAATGAAGCTCACCAAACCTTCTTCGTGCAGAAATTCATCTACGACGTAATTATCTACCCTATATTCTTCTTCATCAATAGGTTGCTCGTCTACGGTAGGTTCAATATCAAAAGATTCTTGACCTATATGTAGGGCTCGGGAAGGGCATTGGGAGGCTCTATGACCACGTCCCTGACATTTAAAGCAAGTCATGTCAAATGGATCAAATTGTGCTGGATTGGGTTGAGGCAGAGCTCTCGCGGTGGAGTCGAGGGAAGAAGTGGTACGGGAATTAGGATTGGTTGGAGCGGTGGATGGTGGTGTGGGGGCAGGAGCACAATGTTCAGTGGAAGTGCAATTTAGAGGGGGTATCGGTGCTGGAAGAGCTAGAGGTGGGTTACGCGGAGCTAATCGGTTAGAGTAGGAGGAATGAGCACAATCGGTAAGGGCGGGACGGTCACTAATGACAGGAGTGTTGTATAAGGTCTGACATAGTTCAAGATCTTCTACAATCTGATAGGCCTGCTCGAGTGTAGCAGCCTTGTGAACAAGTAATTCTGTCTCTAAGTACGGGTTGAGTCCAGTTCTAAATCGGGATATGATAACTCAGGGATTCTCCTCAACTCAACATCTCATATAAAATTCCTCAAATTGAGTAATGTAGTCGGATACGGGGTGCCTACCCTTTTGTAACTTATTCCATTGATCTAGAAGGTTATCTAAATAACCAATAGGGACATATTTCTCATGCAATTTGTCTTTCATTTGGGGCCATGTATCTGTAGGTGGCTCTCGTCGGTTGTAGATTGAAAATTCAAGGTTCTCCCAAAAGATTTTGGCTTGACCCCCTAATTTCGTCTCATCATAGTGAACTTTCTGCCACTTGAGCATATTGTACCATTTGAAATAGCTGTTAAGTTTAGACTCCAAATCTAGATATTTTTTAGGGTCCCTAGACCCCTCATAATATGGAACATTGACTTTGACACTCCTTTGAATCTGCTGCCAATGATTGTCATTATCCAAATGTCAGTGATCGCGAAGTGGTGCCCGATCCTCAGGAGGATAGGGATCATCCAACTCAGGACAATTCCCATTCCAACCTCGGCGCCTATCATCAGGTGGATAGGGATCATTCCAAGGGGGATGATTCCTATCACGATTTGGGATTCTCTCCTTCGGTAGAGAGTAATCATCACGGGGAGGACTATTACCCTCATGTACCGTGTTTCTATCCATAGGTGGATAGGGATCGTTCCGCGGAGGACGATTCCTATCATGGCCCGGGTTTCTAGGATCAGGTGGATAGAAATCGTCTCGATGATTCCTATCGTGGCCTGGCGTTCTGCTCTCAGGAGGAATTGGCGCAAGGCAACGGCAACGACAGTGGCAGTGGCAGTCTGAAGGGGTGAGGGCTAGGGAAAATCTTCCAAGAAGAAAACTCAATTCTTGAAAATAAACTTGCCAAATGTTTCTTGAAACGTTGGCCTAAATATAGGCCTTGGAGGAAAGAGAAAATACGAGAAAGGACATAAAATAAAAGTGGACGACGTGTAATCGTGTCATGTCAAAGGGAAGTTCAGGATCTCTTGTTGAGGACGTGTCATGATGCGTGACGGCTCGGGAGATTGTGGTGGCATGTCCGGCGATGGTGCGTTTGTTGTCGGTGCGCTGATTTGGTCATCATCCTGGCAGTTCTTCAGTTGATGTTGATGACGAGTCTGGATGCGAGGCGTGTCAGATGACGTTGGCGGCACGCCCGAGGTTGGTGCGTTGACATCGTCGCCACCAGATGGTCTACAAGAACTTAAAGAAGAAATGGATAATAATAAGTGGATATCTAAAAGCAAATTGATTGTGCATATGCTATTAGATTCTGGACACAAGAGCAGCTTGAGAACAACCTTGAAGGGAGAAATTAAAGGGTGGAATAAGTTCCGCACTAGGTACACTTTATGTGTTGTGTATTAGATTTTTTTTGAAATCAATTTCATCTTCTATTGCGTAGAAAAGAATTCAATCAAAGCATCATAACCCAACATGTGTGTGTGTGTGAGAGAGAGAGACTTAGAGAGTGAGAGAGGGAAAGAATGAGAGAATGAGAGAGGGAGAGAATGAGAGAACGAGAGAGGGAGAGAATGAGAGAGTGGAAATGAATCAAATAGCTAGTGAGTGAGAAAGAAAGTGATAAGATTGGGAGAATGTGAGGCGGTGAGTGTGAAAGAGAGAGAATTTTGAGAGGAAGAATGAGAATGAAAAAGTTTATGTGTGATAAGGAATGAACGAGAGAGAAATGATCAAAGAGAGATGAAGGAGGGAGAGACTTATCGATCGACATAGACACATAACAAGAAGCAGGGAGAAAAGGAGATAGATCTAATAAGAGAGAGAGAGAGAGAGGAAGATGGAGGGGGAAAGAGAGTTTGACATTCAGTGAACAAGGATGGAGAAAGTGACGTAGATTCAGAGAGAGAGAGAGAGATAGGAAGACGGATGGAGAAAGAGTGATAAATCAACATAAAGAGAAAGTGGGAGAGGAAGGAGGGACAAAGAGAGACTTATACAAAGAGAAGCAGGAGGATGGAGGGATGAAATGAGACAGATCGTCACAAAGAGAGAGAGAGAGAGAGAGAGAGAGAGAGGTATAATCAACTTGGGAAATTGTGGTGGCACAGGTAGTGAATCCTGATGACGGTGATGGCACTGTCAGAGGGCATGATGGAAGGATGAAAGGGGAGAGGAATGGTTTGTATATTTTTCCTGTATGCATGCAGGAATATTAATATTTTATGAATATATGTACGCTGTAATTTTATATTCATATTTAGTATTTTGGCTGGTTCAACGTGTGAACCAATATTGAACCAAATAATTGGTCAGACCTAACAAGGCTGACTGACAGTTCATTTTTCTTTGGTCTGTCCGAAGATAGATCAAACGGTGTCATGCCCTAATAATATCTTATGGAATTACACATTTCAAAAAAAAGTATTATTCTGTAAAAAGATTATTTGTTTCCCTATTGATGGCTACATCCTTCATGGATCGACTCATTTGCATTTTAATTTGAGTTTCTACTACTTTAATGTTGCAGTTCTTCAGCTAAAAACCATATATGGTAATAGTTTATCACATGGCATCATAATGATTATATTTACTCTGAATGATTCATAGAATTTTTGAAATGTATTACGAGAAGCTCTATCAGTCTTAAATATCTTTACATGGAACATATAAATACTAATATTTATATGTTACGTTCTTTACATAGAACATCTAAATATCAATGTGCATGCTATTTTTATTTTTGGCATCTAAATATTAATGTACATAGAACATAAAAAAGATTAATGCCCTTGTTAACTTGATTGATTGCCTCACTAATTTTACTGCATCAATTATAATTTTAAGGGAATTAAATTGCATTTTAACATGAAGATTTTGACCAATATATTTAATTTATTTAAGAAAATAATGTATCATGACATGATGTTATCAACTGTACTTCTTCATCTAAGATAGTATGGAAAACTTTTGATGCTATGCTTATAATGGTAAAAATCAACTTTCAACATGTGACAAAATTCACAAATTTTCTCATAAATATAGTTCATTTTGTAAGTATAAATCATCTAAAAACTGAGAAAACTACAACTATATTTGTATTTTGAGTCAGTATTGAAGCTAGATTTAGTATATAGTATCTTATTTCTAGACCACCTGACTACATACATAGGCCTTTTGTTGATAAACACGAGTTGAAAATTACAAATTAATGTTTTGGGTTTGTGATTGTGATCAACGATTGAAGATGAGTACTGCAGCAAAAATTAAAAATAAAGTGTAATCGAGTTTTAAATTTTAAATGAGAATTATTAGTGATCAAATCACATTGTGAGAAATAGAGTCCATTATCCCATTGGGTCACCAAAATTTTAGGTCATGAACTGCATATGTCTGGACTCTGTTCATACTTATTTTTAAACTTTTTAAAAAAATCCGTATAATTTAAGTATATCAAAAAAGATCCATGGATTATTTTTGTGACCCTTTGAGTTTTGATGCCCTCATTACACATATTGACCAACCTTATCAACTAACTATATCGACATATAGATTTAATAATCAAGGATCAATTTAACCTAATCGATAGGTTAAGTTTCTAGACCCTCGGATGCCAAGCTATGTCTTGTGCTCTGGTAGCACTTGAACTCTCTCTTAAAACTTTTATCATCATTCGCTAATGCATATGTATAATCCTTCATCAACGCAACACCATCAAATGAATAGCTCAACTGGACATTTGACTTGAATGGTTGAAGCAACCCAAGAACCTCTCTATATGGTCGTCTTGATTTTGTGAAATTAATTTGGCCAATTGTGAGATTTACATTGCAAAAGGTTGCAATCCATGGAATTTTTCCATTGTCCATTAAGCTGCTCGCTGGTTGGCTTGATGCATCTCCTAAGTGCCATCCTTCACTTTCAATAAGTTTTAACCAGGGCTTATACATTTGTAAAACTCAAAATATTAATTATAAATTATATATTTTTCTTTAAAACACTTCACAAGGATCGTACTATAATTGAATGAAAATATTAGGGAACCTATACAAAATTAAGTAAGATGCATCTTGTATAGATTTGGAGAATATACATATATATGATCACATGAAATGAAATACTAAGATAAATGAATGCAATAATATAACTAATTATAAATTCAATTATAAATACATGTTTATTAAACATGGGGCAAACAATGATACTTGATTCACCCATTGAATGTTTACTATAAAACATCAAAGAGCTGCAGTTATGATTGTAATTATAAGATATCTACTCATCGATGGCTAATCCAGGTTAATCTTTCTTTGTCATTTATGAGAAAAGAAAAGGGAAATTCCAATGACTAAAATAAAACTAGTTTTCTGAATTATTATAAACCGCAATATCTATCCAAGGTGGAAACAAGAGAGACTCACCATCATATCGTGCCTAGAATCACTCAGCTATTTATAACTGTCTCAATTGGTTAATGGGATTTGAAGAGAAGCAAAATATCTCCTTAATTCAATTAAATTATCTTGAATTCAAGTTTCAGCTATGCCAATTCTCTTATCTTGATGTTGCCTCATTGTTAGACTTTTTTTTTATAAAAATAAATTTTTTTGGATGTGATTTGGAGTAATTAACAAAACCTTAGTACACAAACAATGTAGAAATATGACTTATACCTATAAAGTTATGTTGCTTGAGTCCACAAGCACTATACCACTCTCTAATAAAGAGAGCACTCAGAGTGCACAAACAATATTTTCAACAAAACAATATAAATCAATATTGTTTCTTGAAGGTAAAAGGGCCTTATATAAGCCACAAAAGTTCATCCATAATGATGGTACCATTGAGAAGACAGCTTAAAACATTGAGAAAAACAACGCTTACAATTTAAAATAGAAGATTAGGAGTCAGATAGGCCTAAGCAGATATAGTAGACAGACTCTGGGGACTATAAAATATATAAATAGATACTGTGTGTTTCAAGAAGATCCTCACATGAAAAAACAAAATATCTGCACCATTGAAAAGGTGTAGCAAAGATATTCTTCAAATTCTGGCAGAAGTAGAATTTATTAGAGGATTCTGTCAAAGAAAAATCTGTAAGATGATTTTTTTTAGATCTTGCTAGCTTCAAGAAGGATCTCCTACTTGTGCCACCAGTTGTAAATGAGCCTAAACAAATGAGCTTCTAGGCTACATCAATAATCCACATCTAGCATTCATGTCTGCATAAATTAAAAAAATCTATGCTTTAAAATAGGAGACCCATCCTCCCAAGTATTTCTAACACCCATGGCCATAACATGCAGCATGGGGTCTGATGCCGGACGTTGTCAAAACGTTGTCCGGTCGTCACCGAGGGTACGGGCTCGGTGTCGTATCGGGGACTAATCGGACTACGTCGGCCGACGTCGTCCGACGGATGCTAATGACAGGTAGGGGTGATGACGTGCAATGCGAAAGTCCTATGTGTAGTACGTGCGTGCGCCCACGAGCGGTGGGTGCCGTTCCAGAGAATTGACGGGATTGCTCTAAGTAAGGTCAGACGGACCTCCTGAACCTCACCCGAGAAGGTCGAGGGCGAGTACGTCACCGAATGGGAAGCCCTGCTATAGTGCTCACACGCGTCGGGAGAACCCGACTCGTACCGGGCAGGTAATACTCTCGTTGAATTTTCGTCGTTTTCTCAGCCTGTCACTCGCTCACCTATCTAACCCGGAAGAGGCGAACCAAAAGTGCACTGAAGAAAGTAAAGTACGTAAAGGAGAGTGAGTGAGGGGTACCGTTGTCGCTCTGGCGACAGATATGCGTAACCGGAGATCCGTAGAGACGCGGGAGTCCTGAGTGACGGGAAGATGCCGGCAAGAATGTGGGCGCAGGAGTAGACGTCGACGGCGGCAGATCGGTTGTTGACAAGGGGCGTGATGTCGATGCGGTGCGGACCGCCGGAGCTAAGGACTTGTTCCCGGGGGCCGTGCGCGCGGGACGACTACCAGCGGGGTAGAATCGCCCGCGGGTGGTGAGTGAATGGTAGTGGGGTAAGGTGTCCCGGGCGGGTAGGTTGGGTCGAATGGCGAGGTGAGAGGGGTGAAAAGTGGACGTAATCGGGCAGCAAGCGCGGAGAAAGAGGGCGTGGGCGCAGGTTGCCCGGCGGTAGAGGGCTACGCGCGACCGGAAAAGAAACCGGCTGCGCGATGTGAGCGGAGGCGGGGTGAGAGAGGGTGCGATGAGGAATAGGGGTAGGGAGATAGCACGGGCGGAGGCGGGACGTGCGGGGGGAGTGTGGGCGGCGACGAGCGGGTTAGGGAGGTGGTGTGGGCGTCGGCCGGGTGGAGAGGACGGCGCGGACGGCGGAGGGAGGTGAAAAGGCGGGGCCGAGAACGTGCAGCGGCAGAGCGGGAAAAGAACGGGGGGGGAGAGGTTGGCGGCAGGGGTGACGGGGAGCGCGTGGGCGGTGACAGAGGAGGAGAGGGAGGGCGCGGCGACGGCGGGAGGTGCGGGGACGGCATGGTCGGCGGTGGAAACGGGGGAGGCGGCGCCGCCGGCGGTATAACCGCGGGTGGCGGCTGGGCGGCGGTCGGCGACGGTCGGGCGGCGGGCGGTGGCTCTTCTTCTCCTTCTCTCTTCTCTCCCTTCTTCTCCTTCTTCCTCTCCTTCCTCTTCTTCTTCTTCCTTTCTTCTTCTTCTTCCTTCTCCCTCCTTCCTTTCATCTTCCTGCTCGCGCGGTCGTGACTCTTCAAATTCTCATAACTTTATAACTTAAAATTCAAGAGTACTGTTCTTGGGGCACCCCTCCTCCTTATATAGGATGGATGATATGGGCCCCCAATAACCAACAAAACAGAAAAGGAAAAAAGAAAGGGAAAGAAAACAGAAGGCCTGTTAAGGCCAGCTAAAGTGCTAGGGGGGGGAAAGGAATCCTCATATGGGTTCTTTCCCCCTTACAAAGACAAGATGAAAAAAAAGAAAGATGCGGCGATAAGATGAAAAACGTGGGCAAGACGGTGAGCGATCCAGAGGTGGTGGCAGCGCGTCATCATGCCGTATATCGGAATTCGGGGTCGCACGTCGCTGCTGCGGCTCATCGTGACGGCTGGGTACGTGTCGGTGGCGGGCTCGATGACGATGGTGGCTCCTCACGCTCTGGCTCGATGACGACCGGCGGTGCTGCGCCATCAGGGTCCATAAAATTCAACAGTCATAAAAATTATAATTAAAACTAGGGCTAAGTCCAGCATAGTAAATCATCTATTGAAAACTTGCCTTCTAAGTTTTAAATCCAGACAACTCGAGCTTAATACATGAGTGGCAATGCAAAAGATCACTATACCTAGTGATGTTGTAGTGTGACTATTTACCAAAACAACCCAACTCACTAAATCACAAATTTAGCCCATCTCAAGCGGAGTTGGAGTAGGAATTCATTGCCCAACCAAACAATCTACTTGCATAAACTGCTCCCGGTTATAGGCTTGGCCTCCTCTCAGACATTGTTTTACATTCCATCAAAGACTCGCAGAGAAAAATCTGTATATATCTTTTAAATGTACTATATCCCTAAGGTTCTTTGTTCTTTTAATTCATTGAATCAAATTTCAGATATCCTTATCAAGAATGCATAAAAACTATACCCATTGAACCAAGAGCTAAACGTGATGGGGAGCGGTTGGTGTAACGGAATGGCACTGCTGGCGTAACATACATTTTAATTTCCTTTTCGAATATATCCCTCTAAAAAGTGCCACTTGAAAGTCTAAGAGGCGCCTCACTTGATGCAGACTTCAGTGAATTTTTTAATATATAATTTTTCATCTTTCTCCCTGGGACTTGCCTCTGGACCACTGCCTCCGCTTCCTGCAGCCACTACCGGCCCACCAAGTCAGTGCACATCGCCTGTCTATGCCAAGTTTCTTGCAGTGGTCACGTTGCCTCATCACCACCTTCACGCTGCTTCCCAGTACCCACTATCACCCCCCTAAGTCAGTGCACATTGCATGTCTACGCAAAGTCGCTTGCTGTGATTGCGTTGCATGATTACGACCTACACGTTGTTTGCCTGTAGTGAGCGCCTCGCCTCATCAACATCTGCACTTCCCATCATCACCACCCGCACACCACTCGCTGATAGTGAGCATGCTGCTCATTGATATTGAGCATGACACCTCATCGCCACTCGGCCGCCGCTCGCCTGTAGTGAGCACACCACCTCATCACCACCTGCACACCACTCATCGGTAGTGCTTGCCTGCAGTGAGCACATCACCTCATCACCACCTGCACACCACTCATCGGTAGTGCTTGCCTGCAGTGAGCACATCACCTCATCACCACACGCATGCAGCTCACTGGTGTGCCACCACATCACCACCCACACTATGCTAGCCAGTAGTGAGTACATCTCCTCATCACCACACTATGCTTGCCTGTAGTGAGCACGTCGCCTCATCACCACCCGCACGCCGCTCACCTGTACAGAGCACGTTGCCTCATCACCACCCACACACCGCTTGCCACATCACCACCCGCACACTGCTCACTTACAGTGAGCACGTCGCCTCATCACCACCCACTCACCGTCCACACACTGCTGGCCTGTAGTGAGCACGTTGCCCCATCACCACCTGCACACCACTCGCCAGTAGTGAGTACTGTCGCCTCATCACCATTCGCACACGGCTCGCCTGTAGTGAGCACGTCGCCCCATCACCACCCGCATGCCACTAGCCAGAAGTGAGTACTGTCGCCTCATCACCATCCGTACACTGCTCGCCTGCAGTGAGCACGTGGCCCCACCTCCATCCGCACGCTGCTGGCCTGTAGTGAGCACGTCGCCCCATCACCACCCGCACGCCGCTTGCCTGTAGTGAGCACGTTGCCCCATCACCACCTGCACACTGCTCGCTGCAGTGAGCACGTCGCCCCACCTCCACCCGCACGCTGCTGGCCTGTAGTGAGCACGTCGCCCCACCTCCACCCGCACGCCGCTCGCCTGTAGTGAGCACGTCGCCCCATCACCACCCGCACGCCGCTGGCCTGTAGTGAGCACATCGCCCCACCTCCACTCGCACACCGCTCGCCTGTAGTGCGCACGTCGCCCCACCTCCACCTGCCTGCCGCCCGCACATAGCTGAGTACATCGCCCCATCTCTGCCCGCCGTCACCGTCACCGTCACCGTCACAACCATCAAATAAAACCCCAAACCGCCGTCCCCTCCACTGTTGACCACGGCGAGAATGCTCTCCACAAGGACTCTTCGTCTTCCCCGCCTCTGCGCTTCAGACACCTTCAACCGAGCTCAGATCAACCATCTCATCCTCAACCAGCGCTGGTCCGACCTCCAATTCTCTTCCCCCGACGCCCTCCTCCTCTTCCTCCTCGACGACCCATCTCTCCAGCTCGACCCAGCCCTCCAATTCTTCAAATGGGCCACCCGCCAAGCCCTCCCCTCCCCCTTCCCCCTCCCCCTCCACTGCCGCCTCCTCCTCCTGCTCGCCTCCTCCCACAGATTCAGCCATCTCCGGTCTCTAATCCACTCCCTCGTCAAATCTAGGGTTCATCCCCCCGCTTCAATCTTCCACTCCCTCGCCGTCTCCGGCGCCCCCAAATCAACCCTCTCCCTCGTCGCCGACGTGCTGCTCACGGAGCTCGCCAGAAGATCCACCGCCGACGCCGCCGTTGAAGCCTTCCGCCGAGCCCGGGCCTACGGTTTCAAGCTCTCCCCCTTGTCCTGCAATCCCCTGCTCAATTCTCTGGTCAGGGAATCCCGATTGAAGACCGCGGAGAGGGTTTATAAAGAGATGGTGATGGGAATGGCGGAGCCGGACTTGATCACCTTCAATACCATCATCCATGGGTTCTCCAAGGCCGGGAAGATGCAGAGAGCCAAGGATTTGATGCTGGACATGAAGCGGAGGGGGGTTTGTCCTTCCGTTGTCACCTTCAACACGATCATTCACGGGTATTGCCAGATGGGGAGAGTCGGGGGCTTGATCAGGGCCGGAGAGGTGTTCGAGGAAATGATCTTGAGTCGGATTTCCCCTAATCTGATCACGTTCAATACTCTGATCAACGGGCAGTGCAGAGAGGGGAGTTTTTCTTCTGCCCAGAAGCTGTTCGATGAAATGCTGGAGATGGGGTTGAAGCCTAATACGGTCACCTACAATTGCTTGATCAACGGGCTCTGTGCGGAGGGCAGGATGGAGGAAGCTCGAAGGATGTTGGAAGAGATGAAGGCGGGCGAGGGAACGAAGCCCAGTATTAGAACTTACAATTCGATCATCAATGGGTATTGCAAGAAGAAGATGATGATGATGAAAGAGGCGGAGCGGCTTGTAATTGAAGCTTCGGAGATGGGGATTGAACCGGATGTCATCACTTACAATACTTTGATTGATGGGCACTGCCGATCGGGGAACATAGAGGCTGCTGAAGAGCTATACGGTTCGGTTTTCAAGAAGCAAGGATTTCCTCCTAATATTTCAACATTCAATTCTCTGATCTTGGGGTTTTGCCGAGGCGGGGACAAGAAGAAGATGAGGTGGGTCTGGGATGAGATGGCCGAGCATGGAGTTAAGCCGGATTTGGTGACTTATAATCAGCTGATTGGGTGTTTGTGTGGGAATGGGCGATCGAACAAGGGTTTGAAGCTCTTGGATGAGATGTTTGAGGTGGGGTTGAAGCCTAGTCATGTGAGTTATAATCTTGTGATTGATGGGTTCTGCAGAGAGGGAAACGTGAGAGCTGCTCTGAATTTGAGGTGGAGAATGGAGAAGCAGGGGAAAAGGCCCAATGAAGTTACCTTCAACGTGTTCATCAAGTGCTTTTGTAAGATGGGGAAAATGGAAGAGGCGAACAAGCTCCTGAATGAGATGCTGATGAAAGGGCTGACGCCGAATAAGATCACGTATGATATCATACGAGATGAGATGATAGACAATGGGTTCGTTCCGGATGTGGATGGGCATCTTCTCTGCGCCCGCTCATAGAAGTTAAAGTTCATTGTTAGAGCTCACTGCAAAGAAAATCAAAGCACAGAAAGATCAAACCTTAAACTGTTCATAACTAGGTCGAATAAGGTACCCGTAGTTTCTTCTTCTTTTTCTTTCTTTTTTCCCCCCAGTGTAACTATAGAGGAACGTGAGCCGATTCAGTGGCAAGTTCAAAGCTGTATCTATGTCAATATTAAGGAACAAGTACGCATTGTACACTTTTATGTTCTAAATTTTAGATATTTTCCATCAAATTTCAACTTTTGAATGCATGAAAGATCTGGCGAGTTAAAAGATTGTTAAAACCTCCCCCGATGCCTTAATTTTCTTATATGCTGGGATGTCTAATGCGACTACTATCTGTAATTTGCTAGTGAGCCCTATTTCAATAGATTACAATAGAATTTTGATATCCAGATCAGTGAATTAATTTATTTCTATCATTCATACTTTTACGCTATTCACAAACGTCTGAAACATTTATAAGATCAAGTCTCCCATTTTATGCGTTCAGGGGTGTTATCCCTGCCTGAATGGCTTCCACTTTCCACAAACTATCGAAGCAAATAAAAACGAAATGACAATTATGAGAACAAACTCATCGCAAACTTTCTACGTTCCACTTTCCACAACATGAAAGGTTCAATTTTGGATTATTGTTGTGGGCTTCTTTGATGGATCCATTGCTTTCTTTAATGGCACTTCAAGGGAAGAGGGATGGACGGACCTGATTCGATCAGGGAAATGCATAAGCTACATCTGATGTCGTATCGACGGTGGAGATGGCAGGAGTTCATCCCGAGTCGCTCGGAGGCATTTCCTTGGGGTGCTTCGATCCGTAGTGATCCACAAGCTGATTATGGTTCGCCAGCGCCACCTGTTACAGAGGGAAGAAATCTAGGTATGATTTAAATCACGATAATTCGTTAGCAGATTATCGATTATCCAGTTATAATTTGTGCCATTCTTGATGTGATTCGCTCAGGAACCAAAGAGAGCTGCGAGTATAAGTAATACATAAAATAATTTTTATTCAATTGATTGTTCTAGTAGATTCTGCTATACTTGTTGCGATTTTCTCAGGAACCAAAGAAAGCTGAGAGTAGAAGTAATACAGATTACAGTTTTTCTTCAATCGATTGTTCTAATAGATTCTACTATACCTGTTGCGATTTTCTCAGGAACCAAAGAAAGCTGAGAGTAGAAGTCTTACAGATTACCGGTTCTTTTCAATTGATTGTTCTAATAGTTTTTTTTTTTTAATATAGATTCTACAAGTTGCGAGTTGCTCAGGAACCAAAGAAAGCTGAGAGTAGAAGTAATGCAGATTACACTCTTTCCTCAATTGATTGTTCTATTAGATTCTATTATACTTGTTCCGATTCGCTCAGGAACCAAAGAAGAACAGATCGCAGTTATTATCTGACCAATTCGAATGTCGTCTGGAATTCTTGTTCGGAGTTTGGAAAGAATTCTTCCGCGGCACGATGAAAATTCGAGGAAATCGCGAATATTCAAGAATCGAAAATCGCGAGAGAGAGCGAGATCGCGAACGAAATCCTAGCAGATTGAAAGATCTTGCGAGGTTTTCCGCTGCTAAAGGACAAGCGATTGCAGGAGAGGATAAGTTGAATCGGAGAAGTTTGAATCTCAGTACCTTGCAGATCGGACAATTGATCTTGAAGGCAGCGGCTCGGGCCTCGAGCTGCGAGCCCTTGGCCTTCTGATTCCGCTCCGCGTTCTTCCGCTGCGCCTCGATCTTCTGCTTTCCCCGCGTCATCGCCACGCCGATCGCCGAATGAATCTTCCAATCTCCCGATATTTATACCACGACCGCTCCGCTCAGTCAACCGCTTCATATATATATAATCCACTCATTTCATTTATTGACTGTCTTTTCCCGAAACTCGGCGCCCAACGATTCCTCCAACAGATTAGAGAGAATGCGATCTCGATTCAAATTCAAAAACAGGATGATCAGTCGGGGAGCGCCGTCCCGCGCTCGAGGTTGTTCTTGATCTCGAGCGTGTACTTGCCGAACGCCCTCTCGATCTTCTTGTTGAAGTGCTCGTTGCGGTCGTTGATGGAGTCGATGTCCTTCTCCTCGTGGAACTTTCGCCGCCGGCTGAACGATTTCCGCTTCGCCTCCCGATCCCGAAGCTCCCTCACCATTCGATCCACGTTCTCTTCCGGAATCTTCGGATCCTGCGCCAAGAACACCGTCGAATCAACGCCGTAAATCTTTTAAATCTTTGAATTTTTCTAGGTTTTTGAATTCTTTCGATTACCTTGCCGTACTGGAGACTTGCGGCGTTGCGATAGAACTCGGGATCCTCTTCCTTGGCCTTGTTGTACGCCTCCATGTCGATTTCCATGTTCTTCGTCCTCTTTTTGTGCGCGTTGTACAACGTCTTCTGGTTGAAAACTGATGAATGCAATAATTTATCAGCAACAGATCTCTAAGAGAAACCAGTAAAACTGGAAAGCGTCGTTAGATTTAAGCTGATAGATGAAATCTAGAAGAAAATGCAACATGGATTTGAACAGTGTGAAGTCCTTTTCCAAGTTTCTAAAAATTTCTGGTATCCTCAATCTTTTGATTAGATGTTTCCCAAAGTTAGATCAAAACCGAAACATTTCTGATGCTGTTCCATTGATAAACTGTTTCCGATTATGATAAATTGTTTCCAAGATTTGATAGAAATTGAAACATTCCCGTTAACAGTAATTTCAATATGATGCTTCCAGGATTAAGTCGAAACAGAAACATTTGTAACACGAATTTTCCGACGAACTGTCTCTGATATTAGATAAAAACAAAAACGTTTCCGATACAACTCTTCCGATGAAATGTTTCCAAGGCTAGAGAGGAACTGAAACTTTTTTTATACAACGCTGTCGATCAACTATTTCCAATGCTAGATAGAAACAAAAACATTTCTGATACAGTTCTTCAGACAAAATGTTTCTAAAATTAGAGAGAAACTGAAACATTTTTAATGGAATGCAGTCGATTAACAGTTTCCAAGGCTAGATAGAAACAAAAACATTTCTTACACAGTTCTTCTGATGGAATGTTTCCATGATTAGATAGCAACCGAAAGATTTTTTTATACAATGCTGTCAATTTATTGTCCAAGGCTAGATAGAAGCTAAAACATTTCTTGCACAGTTCTCCCGGTAAAAAGTTTCCAAGATCAGATAGAAAAACATTGAAATAAAATGCTTTCAATTTACTGTTTCCAGGGTAAGATAAAAACTAAAACATTTCTTGGCACAGTTCTTTCAATGAACTGTTTCCAGAAGTGGATAGAAACGGAAACAATGCTGATTTAATTCTGCTTATGAACTGTTTCCGAGATAAGAAATGAACAAAGGGTATTGAGAAGACATTGTTCAGAACAGAAAAAACAAAAGAGTAACTTCATAAACTTACCATCCCAACCAGCAGGGGCAGGATCTTTCTCCCACTTCTTGTACTTTGCCTCAGCCATCTCCTGCGTGTCAAGCATGTAAGCTTTCTTCATCTCCAAGCCATTGGCATCTAGAAGCTTTCCAATCCTCTTCTTCCTGTCTTCCAGCCACTTCTGCTTGGACACGCCGCGCGACTCCGGCGGCGCCTCGAGCTTCTTCTTCTCTGCCACCATCGCCATCTGATTGGCTTTTTGCGCTTCGTTCTACAGATCAAAGACCATGAAAGAGGTCAGTTTGATCGAAATTGCACGATGAAATAGGAAGAAAAGATTAAAAAATGCACCATCTTTAGCCTAAGTTCGAACAGCTTTTTCTGCCTCTCGCTCATATTGGGGTACGCAGCATCCATTTCTTTCTGGCTGTCATTGTCATCAGGATGAGCGTCAGGGCTTGATGCTCGTTCTGGAGAGAGGACTCTCTCGGAGGAATCAACATCTGCAGGTTATAATAAATATGAGATTTCCCGGCAAAATCAAAAACCCACAACGTTTTCCGCAAAGAATGGATGAAGCCCATGAAATGGTAAGATATAATTTTAAAAGGCATTTGGTTTTTTGAAGAAAAAAGATGGGATAGATACATGCGGACGACCAATTCCTAGAAAGCTTAATGCAGTTGGGATGTAAGAATCAAACAATGAATCGGATTTGTGTATCCTGCCACTTTCAGTAAGAAAATTACAGTGTATGGAATAAAATTATTAATTTGATTTGATAGATCTAACGTTTTGCCACATGACTATACAATGTTTTGCAACAGAGATTTCTTACAAGAAAAATTTCTGTTTATCACTATTTTTCGGAAGGAAAAATAGCACATGTTATGATCATGTAAGTTTGGAAGAAAATTATGCAGCGAAAGCATTAATTTAATCCATAGGTTTATCCTTTTCATTAGCACGCGTGTTTACTCCTAATTTTCCACGATTATCACCATTGAGCGACTGTAAGATTCCATCTCACACTGAAATCTTCGGCAACTTGCATAATTGTTTAGACTCGGGACTGTATTTAGACCGCACAACGTAGTTTCTTCCCCCGATTGAGGTAAATTTAGAAGAAGTTGCAGCAGCAAGCAAAAAAGAAGCAAGAATAATGCGTTCTCCAAGAAAGAAAACTGAGAATCGCTGTAAATACAAGGAATCTTCGGTCAGATCTTCAAATAATCAGAAAGAAGTATCAGACCTGGGGAAGGGGGACGAAGCGCGGCGGCGCGCTTTCTATCCTCGGCGATCTTATGAAAACAGTATTCTACGCATTCATGGTAAGGATTTGAAGCGTTGATGCAATCCGGATGTGCTCTGATACTGCTTTCGCTCATCTTCCGACCGTTCCTTCCAAGACTTTCGAGTTTCAACTGCAAATCACAGGAATCCAAAGGAATTTGATACCTTCGACTCCCGGTGAAGATCAAGAACAGCTCGAACTGATCAAGGAAGCGATTACGAACCACAAGAGTAGAGCGCGCGATCGGGCTAGGGCTCCGACGAGGGGTGACAACCGAGGCGAGATAAGAACGCTATTCTAAAATGTGTGCACATATATCTATATAAAATTCAAAAACATGGAGATCTGTTTATGACTTATTAAAAAATTAAATTTACAAGTGAGATAATATTCTTTTGACTTACAAAAAGAATTAGTTATTTTTACGGAGGAGTAAATCTAAATTTAGATTTATTAAATGCATTTAATGTATAACTTTCAGGTTTTAATAGACCCTTAGCATGTATTTGATGGATATTATGTGGCTGTCAAGCCAATCATACCACCATGTTTTCATTGAATGAAATATTTTATTCGTTATCATTCATTTGTGATGTTTATAATGAAGTACATGAATACGTGCAATGATTGAATTAAAATGATATTATAACATATTGATTTCTAGTCTTTAAACATGCATTCTAAATATTCATATTCGACGTATAATCAAAATACATCGAATTATCCAGGTAGAATAACACTTTTTGATTCTACTTATGCCAAACAAGTTGATTGTACACTAAGGACAGATGGGTGGGTAATCTGGAGAAATAATTCATTGAATTTATCCATATGAATCCCTTAATGGTATTTACCTAAACATCAATCAAGTTGATTGTACTTATACAAAAAGTTCTTGGTGAGAATCAGGTTTTTAATCAATTTTTTTATTGATAATCAACCATACCCTAATCATTCGAGCGTCTCCCGCAAATGAATGACTATATGAGAGAGTTCAAACACTACTCGGTATCTTCTAGAGCACTAGGTATAACTTGGCACCCCATGGGTTGGAAACTTAACCTATAAATTAAGTTAAATTGGTCATTAATTTATTACTCTATATGTTGATGTAATTAATTAATAAAGTGGAGTAATAACTGTAAATGGGCCGCTAAAGTTATTAGCTAGAATGATATGTGGGCTTAGAGGGTCTCATGCATAATATAATATCATAAGGGCATTGGTAAATATATTTTTACCTAATGGACTTTTATGAAAAGTATTAAGTAAAATGTATATAGGGGAAGTGACACACATTATAGGAAACCAAGACATCCAGAGCTGGGTGCCCCCCCTTTCTTTTGAGCTTTCTCCACTCATCCAATAAGATAGTCTTCATGGTGATAATGCCTACGAGGATTTCAAGAAGAGTTGGAGAATGAGAATGTTATTAAAAAATCCATTGCATATAAAGGTGTTTTCTATTATTCAATTACAGTTATGAATATTATTAAAAAATCCATAAAATCCTATAATCTTGTAAAAATCCTTATAAAAATAATTTCAAGAAGAGATTTGTTTATTTCCCTATTATATTTAAATCTATAATAAAAAGTTAGACTCAGATTTTAGTGGATCTACCCCTTTCTTCTTTTATATTTTCTATATTTTGATGAAGGAAAATTTATAAATTTGTCCCATGAGCCTAATGTCAATGACACAATTAATTCCATTAATCAAACTGAATTGTAGGGCTATCAAAATTCAACAGATGATGTCACTTTGAATTTAAATGAGCTCCAAAGGGGATGCCTTTCTTTAAGGAATCCAATATGTTTTATATCTTGGCCAGGTTTATAATCTCACCTCATTATATGCATTTTTTCTTGATTTAATTATTTATTAAATAAATATATTTAAATTACCATTCATTATTTATTAGCTATCGAATCTGAGAATTTTTTTTAAATTTTTTTTGTCTATTTATTCACATTTTGAGACTTTACCTCACGTCACTTTCTAGAAGTCAAGTTGTAAGATTCTCACATGTTTGATTGAAATGTCCTAGGTGGAATAAATACAAAATTTTGGAGTCAACTATCTGAAACAAAGAAGCCAAGGACACAATAAGAACATGAGGAGGAAGCCTAAGTTCAAGAAAAGGGCCTGTCAAAGCCCAAATCTCTCTCCAGCCTAACATCGTGCCCTCTCAGTGCCTACTTCTCCTCTCCAATTCAAAGTGACTATAGTGGAATTGCTTACTGTTGGATTTTGTGGCTTCCATTGATGACCTACAATTGTTTGCGCAGTGGGAGGCTTAATAAAAAAATGATCTTAAAACTGAAGACACAATTACCAAAAACTGGAGACAATATGATCACATCACCTTTTCACAGATCATAACTCCTTAAGCTATTTATATGTCTGATCACTGGATGT
Source organism: Wolffia australiana (assembly GCF_029677425.1). Taxonomy (NCBI): domain Eukaryota; kingdom Viridiplantae; phylum Streptophyta; class Magnoliopsida; order Alismatales; family Araceae; genus Wolffia; species Wolffia australiana. The sequence goes on along the minus strand of NC_135848.1, from coordinate 5,986,981 downwards.
ATCAACGTGAACTTTTGAGCATTAGATTTCCTCTTTCGGTTGTACTATGCAGCTAGAAATCCAAGTGGATTTCTTCACCATCCTATCTCATCAGAAGCGAAAATTGGGAAGAGCAAGATAATATAGGCATGACACTCAAGAATGACTCCAATGGGTATCAAAAGTGGGTGCCCTTCCCTATACTATATGGGAAAAACTCATAAAATTTCCTACACAATTTTCATAAAAAATTTGATCCTTAAAAAATACCCATAGAAGCATCTTTACTTGAGTAAATCCACTTATACTTGAGTAAAATCTTGTGTGTGAGCCTCTCGGTCCATCTATCAATCTAGTTAATAACTCTAATGGATAAATGACCTGTATTCACCACCTTAATGAGATTATATCAACATATATATTAAATTAATCAATGATCACACGGATGGGACAAAGATTGTGCGCCCCTTCCCATTTCAGGCTCTCTTGGATGATTTCATGAAAATCCAACAAATTTCATAATGGTCTCTCTCCCAAGAAATGTTTCATAAATGTTGATGAACTTACATTATATCCACCAACATGGAAATTCATATGTGTGACACCCTCTAGGCCCATGTATCAGTCTAGCTAGTGAAGTTAATGTCCCAGTAACCTTTATTAGTCGATCTTTTTAACTAAGGATATACATATTAATCAATATACATATTAATTAATCAATGGTGGATTTAACCCTAGTTTATGGACTCAGTTCCTACATATTAAAATAATTCCAAACTACATCTCGTGCTCCAAAGGTGCAAAGGAGTATCTCATTTCCCCCATGGACCTCTACCATGTATGCACAAACACTTCATCTGTGAAAGGCTCCTAAAATGAATTAAGGTATGGTTAACTCTCACTCCGTGGTCAATAATTTTAGTTATCAAGCCTAAAATGGTTAAATCTATTTCTATAGAGATATTTTTGTTTCAAATTATTTAAAAGAAATTTTATGATACCAAAATTGTCAATAAATTATTATTTGAGTTGAAATATATATTTTTTATATTTTATTCATGAATTTTATATAAGGATTCTCCACTAGCATTTATCCAACTTGTCACATGTCAGATTTTGATCGAATGCACCGAATCATCACTCCCCACAATGATTAACACATCTAAGAATTGTAAAAATATGGTCTCACAAATCCTGATCCCATAATGTTGAATGAAAGACTCACATCTTTTTATTTTTTATTGGTAGGGTGATGAGAAGAAATAGAAAGAAGAGCATATTAAAAATCACAGTAAATATGGTCATTGAAACTGAAGAAGAAGAACATGTGTCAGGTGTAAAAAAATTTACGATTTTAGATGCATTGAATTCTATACCAGTTTTCCACTAGGTAGCATCATATCATTGGGTAAAAACTAAAATGCTTCTTTGTGGCACCTGAATTGAAAATTTCATGAGAATTCATTGATCAAATACATATTTGGGAGGCAAGTCCCAAAATAATCAGAATTATTTCATATCGATGGAAAGAGGACTAAAAAATCACCCTATGAAAAAAATGTGATATTTGGTTAATGAGTGAGAAATCCATCGCTGAAGGTGATTACAAAAAATATTGGGAAATTTGAGGAAAAGAGTGATGATTTGATCAAAATCTCTATAATTATATATACTTAATGTAAATTGAGCTGATTTAAACTACAAAGCTAAAAAGAGCGCATACTTCATACACAAAATCCAAAATGCAGGCCTTAAATGAAGTTTAATATTTGTTTATCACCTTATTTTTTGGTTTTGGAGTACTCAGGAGAGTTGGCGACAATCCTTCATCTTATTATGATGGTTTGATGTAATTTTTACACAATAACAAGAGTGGCCAAGTATAAAGTCCAAACTCCTCCAGTTTTTACCAAAGAAACACGACTATTCACTCAATCGATGGAGGATTGCTTAAGTATCTTTAATGTGAAGAGATAAAAAATATTAAATAGATTCATGTGAACGTGAGAGATCTCAGTTGTCCATTTATTTTAATAAAATTGGACTGTCAAGATGATGCTATGTGGTACCTATTGGCATGTGGGGCTATGGTTTTGATGCATGAAACTAATTTTCATCAGCAGAATCATTAGATCATTTCATAAATGATGTCCAAAAAATGCAGTGCATTGTGTACCTTTGCGCAAACTGTTTCCACACTTGACTCGCTTTAAGGGAAATTTTCTTCAAGCCGATCAAATGTTCGACCCCCAGTGGTATCGACGCGACTAGAAGGTTGTTAGATCTCCTCTCCTACTTCACTCCTTGAAGATCTTGTGATTCTTTTCACCATCATTTTAACTTGTGGAATGAGTGGATAAGGTAGAGAAAGAATAAAGGGGAAGCAGGTCTGGGTGACTTAGGCATCTAAAATGGGTGCCTCTCTTATTTTGTTTCATAAAGCATTTTTCATAATAACCCTCAAAATAAAGTATATCATCTAATGTCCTTTTAGTCTTATGCATGTTACTCTCTAGACCCAAATGTCGTTCTAGTTAATAACTTTAAAGTCCAATAACATTTATTGACCAACATTAATAATTAACTTTATCAATACACAGATTAATTAACTAATGATCAATTTAACCCAATTGATAGGTTAAGTATCAAGCTTGTGGGGTGGCAAGCTATACCTCGTGCTCTAAAACATATATTTTAGTCTTTTTACTCGCTTATGGAACGTCGTCCGTCATCGGTTACCATACATGTATAATCCTTCATCTGTGCGAGACTCATGTATGACTTAGGTTAGGTTGTTCTTCAGACCCTAATCTGTCATTTAGTTAGTACTAATGAGTAACGGGCATCATTGGAGAATGTTTTTACCAATATCCTCACTACCCTGGTGAATGATTTAGCTGCATCATCTTTCTTTGAGTCAAATATCTATTGATAAATTCTTGTTACCCTTACCTTGCCATGTCCTTGGAGGCTTGCAGTCCCCCTTTGCCAAAATCCATCCTCTGGCCGATAGAATCAATGACTAATGGGACAGATGGACACATCAGCCCTTGGCCATTGGATCTTGTTTAAGGAGAGGTTAACAGGTGCACCACTACCACATCAACCACTCCATCAACCTTTCTTCTTCTTGATTCATCCATCTAGGGGCTCTATCGTCCCTGTCAACAGCGGGTGACCAACCAATCAAGAGCTTGCAAGAGAAGTAAATATTAATGAAATTGTACAACCAAAGATTGTACGACTGAGACAATATTGGCACATCTTAAAGAGGCATGATATAATGCATGCCTCGGGGTCAGGTCAATGGGATATTCCATTGATATAATGTAGAAATGAAGTAAAATTCTAGAGAGATATTCCATATCAAAAAAAAAAAAAAATTATATATAAGTCCTAAGTTGGATTATGAAACAAATTAAATAACTTCTTCCATGCACGTGTGCCGACTATCTCTATGTTGGGCCTCTTGACTATGGGACCTCCTTTACAGGACATGTGGAGGTCAATGGGATACTTGTGCTCATCTTGTTGGTTACTGCTACCTTATGTCGGACGTCGTCGGGGACGTCGTCCGGTCGACACCGAATATGATGGTTCAGTACCGATAAGTGATGGTGGTATTGAACGTCGATGGTATCATCGTTCGACGGATCAAAATCCTAACCAGTCAATGTAACTACAATGCAATTAATGCCCTACGTGTCGTACATGCAGGCTCCGACTCGAGGGAGGCGCCCAGCTCCAAGCTTGGATGGGTCGCTGGGTGATGGCGACGGTGGCCTCTCGAACCTCATCGGAGTGACAAAGGCGTCTACGGTCGAACAGAATCTATCCGTAGGGCTCGCATGTAACGAACGGTCTTGTCCGTATCGGTAAGACACCCACAGAGTCGTAGTTTCTCTCAATTTGCCCCTCTCACCTACCTAGCCCAAGTGCGGTGGAATCGAGACAAAAATATACTACAAAAGGTAAATAAACGAGAGATGAGAGCGTATGGCGTACCTCGTTGGCGTGGCCCGTGGGGCAGAATTACGTCGACGTTAGCGGCGATTCAGAGCGGGTGGGCCGGAGAGACACCGGAGAGCAGACGGTGGCTTGACGAGCAAAGGTGATGCTGGAGCTCCGATAAAGGGTTGGAGAAAGAGAGTGCGGGGAGTCTGCGGTGGGGCCGGCTCAAGCATAAGGCAATGGGAACGCGAGCAGCGGCGATATTTTATACGGGCAATACGCAGATGGTTCCAAGTGGCACCAAAGAATGTGGCATCGCCAAACATGCCGGGCCAAACGCGAGCCGGAGGTCCTCAGTGCCCTCAAACGGTGCAGCAATTAGCAAGTTGAGGATGCAAGAGAACTGTCAGTTTTGGCTTCCATGGATTAGCCCTCTACCCGCTGCATCAAACACACGGTCAAACGGGCAGGGAAGAGGGGAACTACCGTCAGCGTAACCACATGTATTGTGGGAACGTTCTGGCCGAACAGTTGACCTCCCACTCGTTGGCGGTGGGGTCGATTTCACAGTTGCGGAGCTTCCGTTCCCCGTCCGGGCAATTTGCCGTCTGAGTATTCCCAAAGTGTGAGAATTTCCGGCAAGATGGCAGAAATTCTAAGTCGCGTGAGAACTTCCTGGAACGACAGAAGGGCCGTTTCAATCGAGCAAGAAGGCGGGAGAGGAATCTCTTTGCCAGATGCGCAGGAATCTCTTTGTCTTTGGAATCAGCCGATGGCATTTTCCTACAGTGGTGAAATTCTGGTCAGATGGAGACTCACAATTCCCCTCCTTTCTTCTCCTCCACGCTCTCTTCTTCCTTCCTCTCTGTTCTTCTCCTGTGCGAGGAAGGGAAACCAAAAAAAAACGATACAAATTCCTTTTCCTTTGTTCTTCTTGGTCTGATTCATTTAGGACGCCCCCTCTTCCCTTATGAAGGGGAGAGGAAATGGGCCCCCAAATTGGGTCAACCAAATGGATGAAAAGGGGTCCATTAAGGGGGCCCTTATATAATGTGCCCCCTCATTACATGATAAAAGGGGGAATTTAAAACAAAATAAAAAGAAAGGAAACAAGAGATAAGGCACACGGAAGGGGTCCAAAATGGCTAAGGACCCTTCCCATGTCGACGTACAGAACGCGTCACAAACGCGACGTAAACACAACGACGAGACGAGAGAAACACGAAACACGAGAAAAAATGACGAAAAAATAAAACGCGATAAATTGAGCGATTTCACCTGATCTTCGACGGCGGTGGCGGGCGGCGCGGATGACGTCGTCGACAATCTTCCATGGCGTGCGCCATCACTACCCCTTGCACACTGGTACTTTCAAGATGTGGCATAGCTTGAGAGCTACTCTGCTTAGCTCAGCCGCTGACACTCACCTGAAATTTTTTTTTTCTTCCTTTATCTCCCTTTTATTTATTAAAATTTAAATTAAGCCCTGAAAAAATGAAACCTATTATACATAATAATGTGAACAAATTTTTTGGTGGAAAATAAGTGGGCTTGTTAACTATGTAAAAATAATTACAAAATTTTTAATTTTGAAAAATGGTCCAATTAAAATTTATGCATTAATTGGACCCTTTTAAATACCTGTGTCCTCTTGATAAACCAGAACTTGGGTAAGAAATATTGTTTAAGCCTTTGATTTATGCAAAAAAATATTTATATACTTTTCCTTAGTAAGATGTAAGGGTAGAATACATAAAGACCACATTATGAGAGAGTGAATGTTCGGTATAATGTAATTAAGAAGATTTTTAGAAGTAATATCATTTTTTGGTTTTAATTTTTTTTCTATTAATAAATTAACAATAATGAAATAAAATTACTTAAGAAAAACTGAATAAAATATACATATTAATGATTTTTGGGATTTTTTAGAGCAAACAAATATCTCAATAAATTGAATACCCATGGTCAGTGTGCCAATGATGCAATTTATGGGTTACTCTGACAGAGGCAGAATTTGTAGGTGGCGGCATACTAGGAATTGATAGTATTGGGCAGTAGCATGTGGTGTACTAAATGACATTTGTTGTAGGAGGATTTTTTGCATGTTTGGTGCCGCTGGAAAGCTTATTTTCTAGGTTATCCATTGGAATGCTTATCTAGAGAAAATTTTGAGAAAATTCAAATTAAAATGCTATAGATCACACAATCTCATTCTCGATTTCCCTGGGCGGAGTGATACTCCAAAAATCTTGATCATCCTTGAACTCTCTCTCTCTCTCTCTCTCTCTCTCTCCCAAAGTTGTATAAAAGGAATTTATCAAAGAAATATTATGAACCAGATCACCAACAACAAGTTGTAAGAAGAAATCCAAGAAGGGATACAAAGATGGTGGAAAAGAATTTAAATATAAGTGCCCTAAGTGTCCTAGGCTTTGGATATAACTCCATGAGTATGGAAGGTAAGACTACTTGATTTGTAGGTTAGATCCACATTCCTTCCATCCTGGGTTTAAGGAAGAACTTTGAAATTCAAAATTGTTTTTTAGTTTCACGATTCAAAATTGTAGTCTTTTATTTGACCTGGTTCTGAAAATTGCTTAAATGGGCTCCAAGAATGAACTTCTTGTGTATTGGGTTTCTTATATTGGTCAAGGATGTGGCTTGGGCTTCTCTATTTATCCCATTTTCATCCATACATATACCATTTAGTTTTATCTAACTCCTGAATTTAAAATAAATCTCCACAAAGATTTGATCACTAAAGTCATGGAGATTGGGCTTCTGTATTTTTAATCACTAAAGTCTATCTTCAACAATATTTCGTCACCAGAGAATGGCGAATATTACATGCCTTCCTTGGGATAGAGTTTTCTTCATTAGTCAACAAGTTAGCTCTATCTCAGAGGAAATATGACATTGATTGTCTTCATGAAATGGGGCTTGTTGGATGCAAACCCAATTTGTCATGAAGTTCTGGGGTAATGATTCACCACTCTTGTAGGAGAAAATTGATTATATATATTAATTACTATTGCTCATCCTGACCGTGAATACTGTTAGTGTTCCTGGCAAGTTTATGCATGAACCTTTCCTGACTCACTAGGAGAGTGGACTAGAGTCCTGGCAGATATTAAATAATTTTCACAGAAGGGGCTTATCTACAAGTGCCTTGGCTACCTAATTTTCCTCCTCAAACATTAGAAATATGGAGAAAGGAAGATGAGAGTTGATGACTGGCTACTGCACCAATGTTGGAGGCAATCTCATCACTTGGCGCTCCTGGAAGCAGAAAACTGTATCTTGCTCCACTGTTGAAACCAAATAACAGTCTATGGTTGACACAATTCATGATACAGTATGGCATTCTTCTCTTTTGGCGAATTTGGGTGTCAGCCCTCAGATAACTATGACATGCCTTTATTATAATCAAACCGCAATCTTTGTTGCCGAGATTCCCAATTTCAAGAGTAGACTAACCTTATTCAAATTTATGCAACTTGTTACTTCATCCAATAAACATGCAAACATCTTTGCCAAAAGCTTTGTTGGGGTCTCTTATGATGCCTTATATACTAATATGTGGTTGTTTGACCTTTATGCTCCAGCTTGAGGGGGAGTTTTCAAACATGCTCCTTGAGTAGGTCCATGAGGACCCACTATATATCTCTCTCTCCATTTAAACAAATGTACCTTACAAAATCTGAATTAGTGTTTCTGAAATTGAGTATTTCATAATTTTCATGATCTTTTAATCTTCAAGATTTTTTTACAGTGGATTAATATTTGCGTCACTGATTTAGTGTGAGAGGTGTTAATATAATCTTTTACCCACTTAGCACCTGATCCAAAAATCAGTTTTAAGGACTCAACTCTTCTTAAGAATAGACACAAATGCACACATCATGGCTTAACCCACTAAAGCCATTATCATTGAAAGTTCTTGCCTTCAATATTGTACTTATTTTTTATGTATATTCTCCATATATAAAGGAATGTTAGCGAATCAAAAGCCCAAGCTTAGCAAAGCAATGGTAACAAGTTGTGTGTAGAAATCTTTCATGAACATTGGGAACTTATGACTCGATGAAGTCATTCCAAGAAGTGAAATCAAATCTGTAACATGAAAAGTTTAGGATCTGTCCACTCATCACTGACTGTGATTTTGATGGAGTTTTGAAATTCATAACTATAAATTCCAATCTCGCATTAAGGATATCAAGAGACAATCGGAATGAATAAAACAATCAACAAGACTGGAAAACCAAACAAAGATTATCTTCTTTAAGCAAAAAAGTCACATTAGAGTTATTATTACATCCGTGGATTCTAATGAACATACACCAGAGATGTATGGAAACTTAAACATTATAAAGTAAATATTACTAAAGGTAGACTAAAGTGCAGCGAACAAGTCTAGCTGTAATCTGATAAAGGGCAACATGAGGCAATGCAGACTTTTGTTGAGGTAGGTGAAATTAACTCTTTATTGCTATGCAACTATGTGAAATCCCAAAACCATGAACCACAGAAGGAACTTACCGCAATAAGAGAGTACAAACAATTAACAATTTCACTGGTTATCAGGCTAAAATCTGAAATACAAGATCAACCGGATCTCAATCATAAAACATGTTTTTAAACAATAAAACATAGAGAAAGTTTAACACATTACCATGGTATTCTAAATGATAATCCCCTGAGGTTCTTCAATAAAAAGGACCTTATGCAAGGTCCATGGAACTCAACAGAGGTGCTTCAAACATGAGCGACTTATGTATGTCTCATCCTCGTGAAGTAACGGATTCTTCTACTCACGCAAGGAAATTTCTAAAAAGATAGAATCAGCTGAGTACGGAGTCAGAGCACAGGTGGACAGATCCGAATATTGTAACCAATGATTCATGGGTTGGCTGAATGTGATAGAGGTACAGAGCAAATAGGAAAACCAACAATCACAATAAATGGCAAAGATACGCCTTTTTCTAAAGTCACTATGTCTACTTAAACATAGGATGTATAATATTTACCAATGCTGGTATGGACACATGCAAATCCATCAACCGGTTGCTTGGCGTGCAGTCAGGAAAAAAGGGGAACCTCGGCTCATGCCTAACAAGTTACTCTTTGCATCAGCACCTTCAGCTTTTGTTTCTCCCATGTTCATGGACCAATGCAACTCCAAGTTCGAGAGGTCGAATAATCCAGCAGAGAAAATACAAACCCTCATCGGCACCTCAACAGTGGCCTTGGGCTCCAAAATCAGGCTACTGGAGGTCGATGTGCACCATGCAAAGGGTTGTCCATTGCTTCCGGATAGCGACAGCGACAAAGGAAGAGGTTTCTTAAGGCGGGCACTCTGTAGAGCAGAGCTGAGAACATCACTTGCCAGTGGAACATCTTGCCATCCTCCATGTCCATAATTAGAGAGAGCCAAGTCATCGGTTGATTCACCAGAGAGAGTTCTTGACAGTGGATGTTCAGGAACCACAATCTTCAAAGTCACGGTGGCTGGGGAGAAGTTGTGTAATGTCATCACAAGCTCAGTTTCATAGAAGGATGATGCAAAGTCGTGGCTTATGGAGGGAGGACCAGAAAGCTGCCACCATATTGGGCTCTTGCTCTCAAAGCTGAATAAAGCGTCAAAATCAGATTTCATTGCTGAAAAGTAATAAATAGAATTTAATGGCATAAGCAAAATTGGGGAAGTGTACTTACTTGCAGCGACAGAAATGATGAGAAAAAATCTGAGGAGTGTCATTTGGATGGCAGTCCGCAGCCTGTTGTGAGATTAAGATAACATCAGGAGCACTTGAAAATCCCTGATCCATAAAAAAAAAAACACGTTTAGTAGATGGAGAAACAAGACCCAACCAAGACACCAAAAGAGAAGAATATGTTAATAAAATAAACACCTACACTACGATGAAAACACGCAGCAAAAGATAGCACAGGTATGGCTTCATAAGCAGCCTAAAATTTTACAACCCATCCTGGCAGATTTTCCCTCAGACATGAAATGAACAACAATTCTGAATACCTCAGTTGTCAAAACAGACATCATTTCATTATTTAGGAACATGACGATCAGATAGATTGCAGCTTCATTCTGCCCAACTTGACCCACTTTCTTTGACATCTAACACTACGAGAAAGGTCTCACCATCAAAGAGGATATGTCCATCGTCCGTTCCACAGAGTGTTTTGTGAATCTCTTCATCAAGTACGGTAGTACTGCTTTGGCTATGAAATACAAGGGATCGATTCCCTTCTCTCAATCTAAGGGATAAGCTTGCACTGTAACCTTCCAAAGTCTCAAGCATTTTGACTCTGTCTCCAAATAAGGGTCAGAAATCCAAAATGTCTTCTGAAGCTAAAGCAAGAGACCTGGAGATCTGAAGGAGACATATTGTAGGCTCCATGGCCGACCTTCTCAGCATCAAAGTTATCTGATTACTCGATAGTCATATGAATATACTATGGAGAACATGACCATTCAGGGTAATTTGATTACTCATGGCCCTGTTATGTCTCATCCACATCCTCCACGCCATGGATTATTCGCTTAGATGCCACGGCACACATGACACCAAACCTCAACCTCCATATGATCTATGACCCATGCCCCCCCAAACGCAATGTATCCACCGTCTCAAGCGACTCCCTTGTCTTTGCTATTGTTGACAGCATGAAACTGTTATCCCGCACTGTATCTTGCCTCATGGTTAACCTAGTCCCCCTCTGCCAGTTAGTGAAGAACTTGGGAAATGACCACATCTTTACTGAAGATACTAATTCTTATCGTCACAAGGTCCTTGGATAGATAATTGAGCATACTAAAGCTGGTGGCTGCCTCTACTTCTTCATGATCCCGATCAAGTTCATGCTGTGGACATTCCCTCACCACTTCCTCCCTCAGCTTTTCCTTTGCTGCTTCCTTATATCTCCTTTTATGCTTAAAAAACTATGTTTTCCCATTAGTTTTTCAGGTTCAGGGCTAACACTCTTGTATGAGACTCTTGGCATATGGTTAAACAGAAGTGGAGTCCTTATCTGTCTTGTCTTGATCTTTCTCCCTTATGTCTCTTTTGGCAAGTCCAATTTTGGGTCCTGCACCCCCTTTCCAGTACTTCTGGTATCCTCTGGTTGTCTATTTTCACAGATGAAGTCACTTGCTTCTATTGGGCCTTTCTTCTTAAACATAATACATTTGTAATATGATCCAAACCCAGTTCGCCATTAAATGACTCTGGGCAAGTAATACTCATGATTATATCAATATCTTCACCTCCAAAATTTCCAAAGTCATGACATCATCCATGAAAGCGCTTGTCTCTACACACTAAAAAACAGCCTCACTGAACGTAAAATTGTATTATGTTTGATAACACTTTGAATCTTACATTTAAAAAAACCTGCCCAAACTGAGTGAGATTTCCCTGCTTCTGGTTTCACTTGATCCCCTATCTCCCATCAGCACCTACCTAATAGCCTCAGTCCTCGTGACAAGCCATCTCACCACTTTTCTTTAATCTAGTTCAATACAATTTCTTTGCTGCCTTTGACTAATGTTGACATTTCTACCACAACTCCAGATAAACTTGGTTCAAAAGGGCTCTGATGATGTGATTGTTGGCTACTCCTTCACCCAAAAAGGGTAATTCATCGCCCTTCCCCACAAATGTGATTGTTATTCAAGATGTTTTACTTTAATGAAGCTCATCCATATTTCCATGCTTCCTCCAACCCCTCATCCGCCTTACATTGTTTGACACCCGAGTCCCTTGACTTCATGCTTCCCACTTCACTGCCAACCATCCACCACCATGTTCTGGCCCTTTCTATCCTCCTCCTTTACTGGTATCTGCCAAAGGTTTTGCTGAAGTCTACACTTCATGGGTGACACTGCCTCTTGCACTGCCATGTCTGTCCGATTCATGACCCCTGTCTGAATGACCCCACCTGCCTCTAGGCTTGTTTGCACCTGAATCTGTCCAACCAACATCACTTCTCTCCATCATACTATACATGACTTAATATTTTAGCCACCATACACATCTCGTGTAATGTGGATGAGATATTGAACACTATGGACTGCTTTTTTTTTTAAAACAAAAAGGCGGTCATCAGAAAAGATCGGTAACCACCCGACGTATACATGTCTCGAGCCCTAAGGATCCTTTACATGAGTACTTCTCTTCATCCCCCTCCAACCCCGGCTCGGGGGAACCATGATGCCATGAGTCCCTCCCCCTCGTGGGTTAGCCCGTCCGTAGAGGCTGTTCCACCTCGAAATATCACTTCATTTCTGTGGTACCAAATTCCCCAAAGCACTGTCAGCGGTCTGCTCCCTCTTCATTTCGTCTGGATCCAGGTCTATGCATGGACTCCCAGAAGGCCTCTTCTGATGTCGTGTTCACCACCGCCTTTGTTCGAGTGGCCCAAAGCGTACAAGCAAAAGGGCACCCGAAAAATATATGGTTACAGTCCTCATCGCCTCCTGTGCACAGTACACATTCTGCGGGTGTGTCAGGGTTAGTGTTCGCCCGTCCCGATACCGGTACCGGATGACGGTATCAGGACGGATGCTGTATCGGATACCGGAAAGGGAATTTCCGGTATCCATTTTTTTCGATATCCATATATTGGATATCGGTTGCTACAGTGCCTATATCCGATATCGATATCCGTCTCGATGTCATCATCCGCCTCCGTCTCAGGGGGGGAGGATGACGATATCAGATATCAGTGTTGGATATCGGATTCCGATATCCAACTTAGAGGGGTTTTATAAAAATATATTTAATTCATTAGTAATGAGCGGTTGATGAATCAACTTGCGGAAGAGGGTATTTAGAGCTTTTTAATTTAAGTAGAGGCACAGTTAATATATACAAGTCGAACTTTCTTTTTTCTTCCATATGGGATAACAGCAGGATTCCGAGTTTAACAAACTCTGAATATTTTATCCCATATGGAAGAAAAAGAAATTTTGGGCTGCATTTATTAAACAAAGTACTAATATCATAAATATATATATACATAACCAGCTTACAACATAATAAATATTTATTAAAATATAGTTATTTCATTTAATAAATATTATACCTTGTTTAATATATACAGCGCACGATTTCGAATATCTTCCATATGGGATAACAGGATTCGAATTTTAATGTGAAACGAATCCTGTTATCCCATATGGAAGAAAATAAGAATATTACACTGTATATATTAATCGAGGTTGATAACATATTTTAATAAATCATTGGATGAGATGGATTGCATAATTTTTTTTTCAGTCGATACCGGATATCGGTATCAGGATACCGGTTCCGATATCCGGATATCAAAATACGATATCGGGTATCCGATATACGGATTGTCCTTACCCCTCCGATATCCGTCCTCGATATCCGCCTACACCTAACGGACGGATATCTCGATATCCGATATCAGACACCGTCCCGGTTTTTTCCGGATATCGGATATCGGTTGTCTGATACCAGATATCGGACAGATATCGGTTGGACAAACACTAGTCAGGGTACATCTTTTTACGGAAACCTCGGGTCGCCAATCTCTTACGGAGTAGGAGCCACCCAAAGGTCTTCAATTCCAAAGGAACCTTTAGACGCCATATCATTCGGCATGTGCGGGCAGTCTCTAAGTTTTCTGTGTTTCCCTGGTGAATCTCCACGTACGCTTTCCGCACTTTAAAAGGGGCTTTAGTCCAGTCCCAACCATTCTTTATGTCGGTCTGGGGCAAAGCTGTACGATAGGGGGCCCACAAACCTCGGGTTCCATGTCAGGTCTGGGGCGAAGCTGTACTCTTCTGTCTGATAGGGCGCCCACAAACCTCGGGTTCCATGTGCCGCCCCAACACTCCCCCACTGTGATCTCGGGGTGTTGTGCTAGCGCAAATAGCCACGGGAGTGCTACTCGCAGGGGGCCACGTGACGACCAGTGGTCTGTCCAGGAGCAAAATAGAGAGTCGTCGCCTAGTCGGGCTGAGTAGAACCCCTGAACTTTGGGCAAGATTTATCCGAGGCCTGGCTAGAATGGTGACGCCCCCCTGACTTGAACTGTTTTCTCTTCCCAGTTTAAGCCCTCGCCGTAGTTGTCTCTCAAGACTTGAATGACTTGGTCCTTGCATGGTTGCATGATCCTTGTTACCCAATTCGCTAATAGGGCCGTATTCATGCTTTGGATGTGCAGCACACCCAGTCCTCCAAGCTTGAGGGGTTTGTAGATGGTATTCCATGCAACCAGTGCTAGTCCTCAGCTCTGGTCGTTTCCGGGTCTCTCCATAAAAAAACGTCTCATCAAGTCCTCCAGTCTCTGACTAATCCCGGCTGGCAGCTTGTACACTGAAAGATGGAAGATGGGAAAAACTGATAGTATTGACCTCAGGAGCACCAGCCGACCACCTCTGGATAGCACTTTAGCTTGCCATCCTTTCAGCCATTGCTTGACCTTCTCTATCACCGGCTGCCAATCCGCCTTAGTCATCCGCCCTCGGGTCAATGGCAGTCCCAAATATCTCATAAGAAGGCTGCCAATCGTTGTGCCTAATGCCTCAGCGCATTGTGTCACTTCCTCTTGGGGAAGATTAGAACTCACAAATGCTGATTTGTCCCGATTTATACGCAGGCTCGAGAAGTCTGCAAACAAATCGAGTAACGTGGACAAATTTTTTCCTCTTCCAACGAGCCTTTGATAAAGAAAATGGTATCATCCGCGTACTGCCGTAGCGGTATTCCCTCAGGGTGGCTCTGCATTTGGTAACCCCTCAAGAGACTGTGTGCAGGCCAGTTTGGTGCATGTGGCTAATGCGTCTACTGCTAGTACGAATAGTAGTTGTGCGAGCGTACATTCTTGCCTCACTCCCCTTTGCCGTTGTGTATGTTCGCCCTCCGGTCTCCCATTCACCAACACTGAGAAGGAATGTGTTGTGATGCATCTTTTCATCCGCGTGATCCATTCTTCAGGAAAACCCTTCCTTTTATGCTTTGCCCAAAGGAAACCCCAGTCAGGTGTGTCATATGCCTTGGCGAAATCTACCTTCCACATGAAGCCTTTGGTTTTGTGTCTTTTCAAAGCCGCTAAAATCTCACCTGCTGCAACACAACTGTCAACCATCTGACGCCCTGGGATGAACGCTGACTAGGAGGATCTTACGAGTTATCCGATCGCCCCTCTCAGTCTGTTAACCAAGACCTTTGCGATGATTAGGTAGATGGAGTTGGCCAGAGAAATTGGGCGGAAATCTTCAGTTCTTTCGGCGCCTTGCTACTTGGGTATAAGGATCAGGTAGGCACTGTTTAGTCTCTCCATGCTGCTCGTCCCTTGGCGGAATTCCTCAAGCGTGGTCATCATGTCTGGGCATACCAGCTCCCAGAATTCTCTGTAGAAGAAGACTGGCATGCCATCTGGACTTGGCGTTGCTTCGCCATTGAGACCTTTTATTGCCTCCTTGACCTCTTCCTCCGAGAAGGGACAAATTAGTTCCAATTTGCGTGAGGGGTCCAGTAGTTGAGCCCCCCTACCACACCACGTCCACATATTGCGTCTGCCCTTCTTATAGAAGGCTCGAAAATGGTCTGCAACTGCGTTTCCCACGGGTTGCGCTCCAACGTGCTCTTGGCCTCCCACGGTCACTCTCCATATACTGTTTGTCCAAGGTCTCCCGTTTGTGGCTAGGTGAAAAAATCTCGTATTCCCATCTCCAACCTGTAGCCACAGCTGCCTGGATCTGTCTCCAGTCCATCTCAAGCTTCTTGTCTTCCGCAGCTACCACCTCCCTCCACTTCCTTCGCTCAACTGTTTCCTCTTCTTCCAGGGATTGTGTGTCTTCTAAGTCGTCCAAACATTTGATTTTGCTCGGGGCCTCGTTTCTGGTCATCTTTCTCTGCCCGTGCACTCACTTCCAAAACTCCACCAAGTGGCAATGCCACTTGTCTTTCACCTCTTCTTTGAAGCCCACCTCGTGTAGCCATGATTTTTCCACCTTGAGATAAGTGGGTCTCATGGTCTTCTCGGTGACCCATGATATTGGTGTATGATCGGACAAGGGCCGGGGAAGTGATCTCACATCTGCTAGAGGGAAGCGCTTTGTGAGCTCCACTGAGCATAGAAACGTGTCTCGACGCGACATTCTGTTGCATCCCATTGTGCCTCCATGTATATATGCAATCGGTGGGGCCCATTCCTTGTAGTGATGTCTCTGCGATGAAAGCCCAAAAGTCCTCTGAGTCAGCGTCTTGCCCTCCGGCTTCATTTGGTCTGTCCCTTGTCTCTAGTGTCACGTTGAAATCTCCCCCCGCTGAATGTGTTTTTTAGTTTGACCAGCTCTCTCCATAAGCCTCTTCTTCTCTGGATATTGGCTGGGCCGTATATCGAGGCTATGACCATTTCAAAATTGTCGCTCAGACACTTCAATTTGGTTGCTGCTGCAAATTGTCCTGTCCATGTTGTCACTTTTGAGCACATGGCCTCATTCCATGCAACCAGTACTCCACCGGACCGTCCAACCGCATTGACCACTAGGAACCCCTCCAGGAAACCTCTGCCCACTTCATTCCACTCCTTAGCCTCGCAACGTTCTAGCATGGTTTCCTGTAAGCATACCACTGTGGCCCTCCATTCTCTCAGGTAGCCTCCCACTACTCGACGTCTCCCGTCGTCCCAGAGGCCTCGAAACTTCCATGATATGCACTTCATATTAGACTTTTTTGACCCCCTCCGTCGCCCGGAGTCAGCTTCAGCCCCACCGTTGGCGCTATTAGTGTGGCACGAGGGGGTCATAATCGACTCCCCATCGGCAGCTTTTTTTTCTCTGCGGCCTCCGTTTCCCTGCAACTGGATGACCCCATGATCTCCTTGCCTTTTCCCCATTCCGCGTTGTCTCCCTTCCCTCCTCGTTCATTTTTAATGTTGCTCCTGGTCATAAGCTCCGCCGCGAGCAGCACTCGGTCGCTTTTACCTGCCTTGGTCCACGCGATGATTCTCTTATCGTGGTGAATGCCGAGCTTCTTGTGCTTATAGACGAGGCTATCCGGGCCTTTCTCTCCCTTTTTTACTTAGCCTCCGGTGGCTGCCGGTTTAAGCTGCTGCAGCCTGCTCTCTCGGGTCCTTCTCCTGTCATATCCTCTTCCGGAGGGGGTAACCCTTCCGCACTAGTGCAGCCTTCCTCGTGTCTTTCCACTGCCTCTTCTGCGTGGGTCATCGTGTCCTGGCACTTGGGCTCGTCAGCCCTCCTTGTCTCGGTTGGTGGTGTCTCCACCGCACCCTGGGGCTCAAGCCTCCGGTGCCTGTGAGCAGTGATGTGGGGACGAGTTGTGTCGCCGCCACCCCGTCGATTCTCATCCATTAGGTTGTATTCCATCCCCACGAAGGCGACAGATTTAAGGTGTCCCGGGTTGACTTCGACCTCCTTCGCGCTGGACGTTTCTCCTTCAAGAGGGGGGGCTTTCGGATGCATTATGGTCTTCCCGTCCGTTGGTCTCTCTGTCGACGGTGGCAGAGATGGCAGTATCGTGGCAATTCTGATTTTGAAGATGCCATCCCGGCCCCATAGGTTTAGGATAGGTGCTGGGGATGCTGCGTGTGTCCCTTCCACCTCTAGAATCACAATGTTTGGGTAGCCTGTCTCCAAACCATCAGATATAATGCGTCTCAGGATGCCCAGGGGTCGGACCAGCGCCTCTAGTGCCTGCCCTATCCGATGACCCATAGGGATGCCTCAGGCTTCGATAATATTACGTGAATAGGTATCATGGATGATCCGTCACCTGGCAGTACCTGACGCCATTTCAGCCGTCCACCTCTGGCTTCCTGCTCCCAGCCTATCGCATTGATGCAGGCTGCCGTGGGGACCCCCCGTAGAAAGAAATGGCCACAGTCGAGGAGCCATACTTCAATTTTATCTAGGGCTGGAAATTTTTCCAGGAGTCCCCGCTGTACTTCGCTTAGTGTAGGTGCTCCCTTCGTGACTTCCCCGACTAGGCAGCCCATTTGGGCCACCTGTTGCCTGCACATAGTTTTGGTCGGCAGTCGGGCGTGAACCGCTGGCTGGTGGGCTGTCTTGACCTCCGCGGATGCGGTAGGTTGAGTCTTGGTGTCTTCTCTGGCTCGCCTACGGCATTCTGCTTTCCGGTGTCCCACCACCTTACATTTGAGGCATACCACGCTTTCCCGACACTCCCTCGCTCTGTGTCTGCTTCTCAGACATTTGTAACAACCTTCTGTACTTTCTGTTTTTTTATCTGTGTGGAACAGTGCCTGTTTCTTCATCTCCTTGGCCCCACCGTCACCCATCCATCAGCCTGCTCCACTTGTGATGTGTGTAGTTCCCCAACATTTAGAGCAGTTGAGTACGACTGACTAGGCTTGTCCTTGTCTTTCCAGCGTTGCGCCGTCTCAGCATTGCGGGTCGTACGCTCGCGTGAGGGGGTTTCAATGCGCATGCGGCCCTCAGTTGGCTCTGCTGCTATTGAGCAGTCCACCCGACTCTCGTCCCTGCCGCCTCTGGTGTGAGCATTGAGTTCAGTGCGCATGCGTGGTGCCAAGCTTCCAGCGGCTCTCTTACTTGGCGGAAGCTCCCTCGCGTATCTCGCCCATTGTAACGTTGGCCAATTCTCCCTCCGATGGTGTTCTGTAGCTCACCGCCGAAGTACCTCCCGCATCTGCACGTTTAGTCAAACATCTCCCTCACGTCCTCTGTGAAGGATGCGGGGCGGATACACCCTGAATTTTTTGCTGTGTCGACCATTTCCCTGCATCACTGCAGGATTATGATCGTCTCCCTCTCGCTCACATTTAGGGTTGTGGAGCCAAGCCAACCATACCCTTTCTTCGTCTGTTTGGTGATGTGGAGGATGCAAATAGGGCAATTTCTCCTTTATACACGAAAACTCCCTTCCGTTTGGCCGTACTCCACTCCCGACCTGGCGGTAAAATCTCCTGACTTGCTCAAGAGTTCGCGAGGTCGCGGCAGAACCTGACCAGTCCTCTTGACTCTTCGCCCAACATGCCTCACCCTCGTTCGTCATCGAGACTCCTCGTCCACGTCCTCGCAGGTGACCGCGCGGTTGCATTTGCCCTAGGGCTCGGCTTCCCCCGCCATGCCTGAGTCCTGTCCATACTCCTCCACCTCGCGCGTGATTGCGCACCATCCCTCCCCCTAGGTCACGATCACCCTCGCGACCACTCCCTCTTGTGACCGCTCCCTCTCGCAATATTTCCCTCGCGATATCGCTCTCGCAGCATCGTGGCTCCATCAGGGGGTGAATCCAACTCTCGCCCCAACACTATGGACTGTTGCCTAGCCATGTACGAAAAATTTCATGCTTGAGAAAAATTAAACTCAAGACTTGATCCCTCTCCTGCGGTCAGCACATAATGGGCTGAAAGTGTCTACGTTGTTAATAAAAGTCGTATGGTTCTGGTTACCAACAATTTGGTATCAACTATCATGAAACTTTTCCCCAGTAGCCCAAGATGAAAACCATCTGAATTCTCATCAGTTTACCCCCTAACTACGGCTGCAAACATAACAGTTTGATGTAAAATACTTCTCTGCATGGGGATATTTATGAAGACCTTTTTATGCCCCTCCCGCAGGGTTACAAAATCCCATCATAGAATAAGCTTGTTTGCAAACTCAAGGAGCTCTATGGCCTAAAACAGTCTCCTCAGTCCTGGTTGAGTCAGATAACAATTTCCATGAAGGCCTTAGATTCAGAAGAAAGCAATGAGGATCACTCACTGTGCTTCACCCAGACTTGATCCACATATGCTTGCTTGGTCTCCTCCACTTTGCTCAGCACAATCCTCATTTTCTTAAACTCCTGGTTCTTCTGCTTCAGTCATGGCTTCAACTTGCATTGTCTTCTGATGGGATATGTTTACTTCTTCATGTGCTGTAGGAAAAAGAGTGATGTCATCTTCTTTCCCTGATTGAAAAGATTGTTTATTCTGCTTTAGTGCCTCCTTGGGCTGAAAGTAGGTCTCCCTCTAACTATAGGTGACGTCAATTGAGATAAAGTACTTCCTGGAGATGGGTTCTTAATATTTGTAAACTTTTGTGTGAACAAATATCCCACCATCAGATATTTTACAGCCCAGGAATCAAGTTTGCTTCTCACATGATTGTGGATATAAAAATAAGCTACGCATCCAAGTGTCGTGGCTTTCAGGTTTTACCTGTTTGAAAGCATTGGACAGTAGTTCCAACAGACTGCAGGAAGATAGTAAGATAAAAGGGATACGGTTAATTAGATGAGTAACTGAAAATACAGCTTCTCCCCATAATTACTTTGGGACATGACCTTGAAATGGTAAAGTCCAAGCTGTCCCCATTACGTAGCCAATTCTTTTTTCCGCCAAGTCATTTTGTTGAGGACTCTTGGATTATTCCATTCGGGGAAATGAAGCTTGACCACATGGTTATGAAAATAATCTCTTGCATTATCAGTCCTAAACCATCTGATCATTACCCCCTAGTTGATTTTTAGTCATCTCCACATTTGTTTTTGAAGAATGATAGGGGAGATCACACAAAATCGATGACCCTCCCAACGTAATAAAAAAAATATGATCATTAGGTACACATAAGCCCTAAAAAGCTGCCCCCACTGACCACAGTCCTTTGAACCATGTAGAGACAAGACTCATCACTGCTTGTACAACATTGAACCATTGATGCCTCCCGTCCATTGAAGATGACCTCGTCACTATGCAGCCATATTGCCCAGAGCACCACGAAGGGTTGACCATGCCCTTCTTAACCCCAGAGTGCAGCACGCTATATAGAATCCCAAAAGGCCTCCTCTGAGGAGATGTCCACCCCTGTGGTTGACTCGGGCAATTGAGCATTCAAAGAAAAGATGGGCAGTATATTCTTCGCCGCTTGCGCACATAGCATAGTCCACAGAGGACTCAGGGAGCCACCTCTTCCTGAGAACCTTCCTATAACTAGTCTTCCTTGAAAGAGCAGCCAACAAAAGAACCTGAGGGGGATCATTTGTCTCCATATGGTGCGACGCGTGAGGATGATCATTGGTTCTTCCCCCTATTTGTCTGTGGCTGAACCTCACTTAAGCATCCTGAACAGAGAAGGATGTGCCTATCCATCCCCATCCGTCCTGTGGCCCCCTCAGTGGACGTGGGTGGATTGTCTGCTGCATCCTCATATTTTCCTCCTCTCTTTGGCCGGACTGGGTGTTGACTAAGCATGGATTCCACGTGCCATCCAGGACTCTGCATGGATCCGACCGCAGCATGAGGGTCCATGCAAGGGCAAACAGGCGTGGGATTTCTGTCTGTAGTGTGCCCGGAGCTGACCATGCGCCTAGCCAAAATCAGAAGCTTGTGCCATTTCCCAGCTAGCTGTGAAGAATTCCCGAAGTTGAGGAAAGGCCAGCCAAAAACGCAAAGGACGCTCAGACGGAGTTGCATGACTCTCCCAGTCCAAACTAGATCCATAGTTGTCCTTCAGAACCCATATAGCCATATCCATATCCGGTCCCATAACTCTGCTCACTCACTTATCCAGTAATACTGTGATCAAATCTTGCATTTTCCAAACTCCTAGTCCCCCAAACGAACTGGTCTGTACATTATGTCCCATAATACTAGGGCCATCCACCGCTCTTCCCCCACCAAGAGCTTCTCCATAGGAATCTTCGGATCACACGCTCTAGGCGCTTGCTGACTCCCAGCAGTAATTTCAGCTCTGAGAGGAAAAAGACGGGTATCACTGAGAGCCTGTGTCATAGTAACACCAAGCGTCCCCCCCCCTCGACAGCACTCTCGCTTGCCATCCCTCTACCTTCTCCATTATTGGTTGTCAAACAGTGTTCTTAATACAACCCCCCATCAATGGCAGACACAAATATTTCATAGGTAGTGTACTACTTAGCGTCCCTAAGCCATGGAAGACTGGAAAATGGGGCTTCCTCTTCGTGCAATAACCCAAAGCCAATAAAGGCTGAGTTTGTGAGGTTAATATGAAGTCCCAAACAATCTGCAAACAGGTCCATCAGCATGGATAGATTTTTGGCCTCTTCTGAACCCTCCATGAAAAATGTGGTATCATCGCATATTGTAGTAGAGGGATACTTTCTGGGAAACTAGGGGATTTCAATCTGAAATCCTTTCGTCAGGCCGTTGGAGCAAACCTCTGTTGTGCTTATGGCAAGAGCACCCATGCCCAAGACAGAGTAGCGGTGCTAGAGGGCATCCCTGTATGACCCTCGTGGTTGAATCCACCCTGCTTGGGGGTGCCCATTCACCAGCTCTGAAAAAGCAAGGGACATAATACATCTTTTAGTCTGTCCCACCTATTCGGTTGGAAAGCCTAGATGCCACAAAGATGCCCATAGGAAATCCTCGTCACGACTGTCGTACGCAACAGCAAAATCCACCTTCCACATTAACCCTTTGACCTTTGTTCTTTTCCACACTGTAAAGATTTCTGTTGCAACAAATATGCCTTCAACTAGTTGTTGTCCTAGAATAAAAGTGGATTGGAATGGTCCTACCAAGTTGCCGACCACATCCCTGAGCTGGTTGGCAAAGACCTTGCCTATGATAAGAAATGTAGAGTTGGATAGTGCAATAGGCCGAAAATCCCCTGCTCTGGTGACTCCTGACATTTTGGGAGCAACACCAAATAAGCATGGTTTATTCTTTGCAATCCAATTTCTTTGCTGAAACTCCACCTTGGCCATTACTTTGTGTTGATCGTCTCCCAGGATGTTCTATAAAAGAAATCTTGAAAACTATCCCGCTAGGGGATTTTCGGATGACTAGCGAGACCTCTTCTAACCATTGTCAGCCTCACGAAGTGACTCCATTGACAGAGGTTTTGTCCATTGAACATCAGCTTCTCAGGAATGCCTGGCAGGAAAATAAACAAGTGCTCTTGCTCACCAGCTAAGCCTGAGGAGATGACAGGGAAGGGAGAGTTGACTTCGTTCCCAGACTCCATACCTCCAAGCACCCTTAAACAAGAGACCTTCAACCCCCACACATGCTAGCATCAAGTAAATAACCAAACAGGACACACAGGAGGGAGAAACGAAAAAGATGAAGAAGTTTCTGTGCTCCCGTGAAGCTTTATCAGAGTTTTGTTCGGACTCAATGGAAGGACCTGAGCACTGATACCATGTCAGAATTTAAGTTCTCTCTGGAGACATCACACCCCCAGGGACAACTAGGGGTAGGGCTTGAGTAAAGAAAAAGTCATTATTGGCTAGCGAACAGTCAGTATAAGTACATTGTTTTGGATTATTAGGCCTGGACCACTACCGTCCATTGATAATATCCCTATTGGTGGACCATCTTAATGACTGTTGATCTGAGTATTACATGTCTTTATTTTCTCTCTCTTGTTAGCCCATTAAGGGCCCTCTCTAGTCAGCCCATTAGGGCTTCCTATAAAACCCTGTAATCTCTTTCATTTGCTATTAAGAATTGTTCTTTTCTTGTTTACATGGTATCAGAGCCCTAACCCTAACCCTAATCTGGGTTTCCTAGGCTCGACCTTGCGCTCCGATCTTCGGCGGTTCTCACGACCGCCTGATCTCGCGCTCCGGTCTCTCGCCGTCTCACTCCGGGCCTCCCAGGCGCTCGCCGTTCTGACATCCGCCGTCCCAGCGTCTTCCGCTCCGGCGCCCGCCGTCCCGGCCCGCGCCGCCTCGGCTCGCGCCCTCCCGGCTCGCGCCGCCCCGGCTCGCACCGCCCCGGCTCGCGCCGCCCCGGGGACTGGGGTCCGGGGGCGCGCCGTCCCGGCGCCCGCCGTCCCGGCGCCCGCCGTCCCAGCGCCCGCCGTCCCGGCGCCCGACGTCCCGGCGCCCGACGTCCCGGCGCCCGACGTCCCGGCACCCGCCGTCCCGGCTCCCACCGTCCCGGCTCCCGCCGTCCCGGCGCCCGACGTCTCGGCGCCTGCAGTCCCGGCTTCTCGTCGTTCCGGCGCCTTCTGACTGTGGTCTACTCTGCTTTCATCATGACGAACCCGGTTGAAGCCCAGACCTCTACTGTTACGCCAGACTCGACGCCGGTATCTACGCCACATGCATCTGCGGTGCCTCTCGAGCCCGAGAATTGGTCGTCCTCCTCTGGACCATCCTCTTTGCCTCGGATGCCTCCGGATGGTATGTTTACTGGATTCAATCTCCTGCAATGGCGCCAGTACGTCCAGATAACTTTAAAAGGGCGTCTCATGCGCCATCTTCTAGAAGACGGACCTTCCCGGACCGATCCCAAGTATTATGACTGGCTGGACGTTGAGGGGGTAGTTCATTGTTGGCTCTTGGACAGTATTTCACCTAGTGTTAAAGGTGAATTCATGTCTCTAGAGTCGGCTCGGGCGGTCTGGGAAGCAGCACTTGAGAGCCACTCCAAGAAGCACAACATTGCGACTCTGTACGAATTGGTACATCGGGCCGCTAACCTGCGTCAAGGGGACCGGTCTATCATGGAGTACAGTACGGAGCTCATTTCGTTGTGGAATGAAATTGACTACTACATGCCGCCCGACCCCCATTCGGTGGACCGCCAATATACTCTTCAACTTCGGATTTTCCAGTTTCTTATGGGACTGAACCCGGAATATGAAGTTGCACGGGCTCAGCTTATTCATCGGGAGACTGGTCCTACCTTCAAGGATGCGCTCCACAGTGTGCGGGTTGAAGAATCCCGCTTTCAGCAGGCACAGAACTCGGCTTCGGCACTTGTAGCTCATTCCTCTTCGTCTGCACGCCCATCGTCGACTCCACCACCCGGCTCTTTGCCACGTGGTCCGACGGCTCGGACGGAGGATTCTCCAAAGGGTGATCCTTCGCTGTTTTGCAATTACTGCAAGAAGCGAGCTCACTCTGGGGAGACGTGCTACAAGCTTCAACGGAAACGCGCACAACCGAGCAACCTTGCTGCAGCCGCCTCGTCCGTGCCCCCCCCGGGTCAAGTGCCTATGCTGTTCGGTCTTCTCCCGACTAGTGCCTCGCTCGCTAGCTTCACTCAAGAAGAGATGGAGCGTCTACGCCGCTTGCTTGATCCTCCAGTCGTGGGCTCATGCTCCTTGGCCCACGCAGGTATGTCCACCAGTCTTCCCACACCTACATCCCCTCCTGGCCATTCTTTTTCCTCTTCCACTTGGCTTCTTGATTCCGGTGCCACCGCCCACATGACCCCAAATCCTCGAGCCTTTCAAACTTATGCACCCGTTTCTGGCTCCTCCAAAGTTAAAACAGCCTCCGGCGATCTTCTCACCGTGGCGGGTATTGGTCGTGTGGCCCTTTCCTCTTCTATGCATCTATCTAAAGTTCTTCATGTTCCTCGCCTTACTCATCATCTTCTCTCCCTATCTAGCCTTGTTCGCGACTTGAAACAAGACCTTACCTTCTCTCCTAATTCATGTTTTTATCGTGATAAGGTGTCGGGGAGGACAATTTCCATTGCTGAGGAGCATGAGGGGCTCTATCTTGTTCGTCCTTGTTCGAGTTCTCTTGCTTTTGCTGCTGCGGCAGTTTCCCTTTCGGCTTCCCACGAGCGTTTGTGGCTTCTTCATCGATGTCTCGGCCATCCTTCTTTTGCTACTCTTTATCGTCTCTTTCCTAAACTCTTTCAAGGCCATTCTGTGGACCGTTTTGTTTGTACTGCTTGTCGAATTGCCAAACATCATCGCATTCACGTATCCTATCTCGCCTTCTCATTCTTCGACCCCATTCTCTCTTATTCACACCGATGTGTGGGGGCCTTCCCCTATTCATAGTACTTCCGGTTCTCGGTGGTTATGCATCTTTATTGACGACGCTACTCGATTCACGTGGGCATATTTCTTGAAGAACAAATCGGAGATATCTCGTGTCATTCCTCAATTTTACTCCCTTATCCAAACTCAATTCTCTATATCCATTCGTCGCTTCCGCTCCGACAATGCTAAAGACTACGTTAACACCACGTTAAGCACCTTCTTCCAAGACAAAGGCATTATCCATGAAACTTCTTGTCCCTATACACCACAGCAAAATGGCGTTGCCGAAAGAAAATTCCGTCACATCTTTGAAATGACTCGGAGCCTTCTCTTCCATATGCATGTGCCCAAGTATTTTTGGGGGGAAGCCGTCTCCACCGCCATCCATCTTCTTAATCGCCTTCCATCTCGAGTGCTTGACTACTCCACTCCCATTGACCGTCTTCAGCATTCCTTTCCAACTCTCTCTCTCCGAACTCATCTTACTCCTCGTGTATTTGGATGTGTATGCTATGCGCCCAACCACCAACTTGATCGTGATAAACTGGATCCCCGTGCTATCAAGTGTGTGTTTGTTGGCTATTCTTCCACCCAAAAAGGCTATTTATGCTATCATCCACCCTCTCGTCGGTTCGTCGTCACCAAAGATGCCACGTTTGATGAATTGCTTCCCTACTATTCCTCCTCCTCTCCTGAACCCTCATCGTCCCCATCTCCCTCCGATCCACTCGAATTCCTCATCCTCGTCCCTCTTCACCGGCCCCGCCCGACGTGTCTCCGCCTGTTGCTCCTCCAGCAATTGTGCCTCCCGACCCGCCTCCGGCCGCCGTCTCAGTCCCTCCTGTGGAGCCTCCTCCAGTATCTGCTCCTGCGCTCGACCCTTCTGCTGCACCTTCTTCGATTCCTCCGCTCCCTATCCGTCGCTGCCCGCCTGAAAAATGCTATGGTATTACCCTTGCTCGTCGCAAGCCTCGGCTTCCTTCTTCGTCTCCTGCTGCCCCGTCTACCTCAACCTCCACCCCTCCTGCCACCTCCTCATTAGCCGTGCTGCCCTCTTCCCGTTCCTCTCCCCTCTATCCGTTGGCGGAATCTATCTCCTCTCATCGCCTCTCACCCTCTTATCATGCCCTTCTCACCTCCCTTGATGCCACTTCCCTTTCCAAGACGGTGGACATTGCCCTTTCATTTCCGCATTGGCGTCAGGCCATGGCGGAAGAACTTCAGGCTCTTGCTCACAATGAAACGTGGGATCTGGTTCCTCTACCGGCCGGGAAGCATCTCGTGGGTAGCCGTTGGGTGTATGCTGTGAAGCATAATTCTGACGGTTCTATTGAGCGCCACAAAGCCCGGGTTGTGGCACAAGGGTTCACTCAGAAACATGGCATTGATTATCAGGAGACCTTTGCTCCCGTCGCCAAGCTGAATACTGTGCGGATCTTATTGGCCCTTGCTGCGGATCGGGGCTGGATTTTGCAACAATATGATGTGAAGAATGCTTTTCTGCATGGAGAGTTGACTGAGGAGATCTACATGGCATTACCTCCTGGCTACACTTCCTTAATGCCATCGTCTCCGCAGTCTGTTGTCTGTCGCCTGAAGAAAGCATTATATGGCTTGAAACAATCTCCTCGTGCCTGGTTTGGTCGTTTCACGACGGCTATGCAGCGTCGTGGATACCGTCAGTGTAATGGTGATCACACCCTTTTCTACCGCCATTCCACATCAGGGGGAGTCGCTATTCTTCTTGTGTACGTGGATGACATCATTATTACGGGTGATGATACGACGACCATTACTGAGCTGGCTATGTATCTCTTGTCGGAATTTGCTATTCGCCATCTTGGCCCGTTGAGGTACTTTCTTGACATAGAGGTGGCCTATTCTTCCAGCGGGATCTTTATTTGTCAGAGAAAGTATACGGTGGACCTTCTCTGTGAGCTTGGAAAGGAGGACGCCAAGCCTGCTTCGACACCGATTGATGCGAACCATCGACTTGGTGCCGATGCGGATGAGGAGCTTGCTGAGCCTGGCCCATATAGAAGACTTGTGGGAAAATTGCTTTATCTCACCCACACTCGCCCGGACATTGCATATTCAGTGGGTGTTCTGAGTCAGTTCATGCAGACTCCTCGCATGAGCCATTTTCATGCTGCTCATCGTCTCCTCCGTTTCCTGAAGGGCACCATTGGCCGTGGATTATTGTTTAAATCGCCATACCGGCCTGCGTCTTGAAGTCTACACCGATGCAGATTATGCCGGCTCTGTGGTTGATCGTCGGTCCACATCTGGGTATTGCACCTTCTTGGGCGGCAATCTGATTACTTGGAGGAGCAGGAAGGAGAAAGTGGTCTCGATTGAGTGCTGAAGCGGAGTTCCGTGCCCTGCGCATGGTCTGTGTGAAGCACTTTGGATTACCCAGCTTCTTCGTGAGCTACGGTGTCCAGTTCCCTCTCCTGTCCAGCTGTTCTGCGACAACAAATCGGCGATTAGCATTGCTCATGACCCCGTTCAGCATGACCGTACAAAGTACATCGAGATCGATCGCCATTTCATCAAAGAGAAGCTTGAATCGGGAGATTTTTGCACGCCTTATGTTCCGTCCGCTGAACAGCTTGCAGATATCTTCACCAAAGGGCTTCATGCCCCTAGGTTTGAGGAGCTCTGTTCCAAGCTGGGTGTGGATAACATCCACGCTCCAGCTTGAGGGAGAGTGTTGATCTGAGTATTACATGTCTTTATTTTCTCTCTCTTGTTAGCCCATTAAGGGCCCTCTCTAGTCAGCCCATTAGGGCTTCCTATAAAACCCTGTAATCTCTTTCATTTGCTATTAAGAAT
This sequence comes from Wolffia australiana, assembly GCF_029677425.1. Classification (NCBI taxonomy): domain Eukaryota; kingdom Viridiplantae; phylum Streptophyta; class Magnoliopsida; order Alismatales; family Araceae; genus Wolffia; species Wolffia australiana. The sequence continues at coordinate 5,958,456 of NC_135848.1, read as the reverse complement.
TGTTCTTTTCTTGTTTACAATGACACATTTAAAAATATAGAAAGGAAGGGGTTTTAAGAAATATTAAATTATAAAGAGGAACTAGATAAATAGAAGAAGATAAAGGTGTCTAACAATCTGTGGTTACACACTCAAGTGGAAGTGGCCGAATTTCATGCTAAAGGCCTGTGTGAAACTACAAGGATCAAGCATATGCTAACTGAACTTCATCTCCCATGTGATTGCCCAGTTCAGGTCCTCTGCGATTACAAACCTGCCATTACTTTTCCTCATTATCCAGTTCAACATGACCGCAGCAATGAGAAATTTGAGATGGTCCATTTATTGCACTATCTATATCCTTTCTTCTCATCAGATGGGTAATATCTTCACAAAGGGCTCTTGGCATCACACTTTTGTGACCTGTGTAGCAAACTGGGCAAAGGAAATATACATTCACTCGCTTGAGGAGAATGTTATTTGGCATATACAATGTTCTTCTCCTGTCTTCTTTTGTTATTCAATTCTCACCTCTACTTGTAACTGGCCGGCATAAAAACCATGACTTCTCAATACAGGTTAGACATTCTTTTTCTAATCTTCTCTCTCTATCCTCACCTCTCTTCCCGCAGTTCTTTTGTCAATTTGTTTCTCTCAGAATTGAGTCTTCTAGTTGTCTTGATTCAACACATCTACTCTGTGCCCGAAAGGAAAAAAAATCTTCAATAGAATGGCACAGGATAATAGTGACGGTATTTCGGAAGGGGAAATCTTCCTAGGACGGCATTTAAATCTGTGCACGAGTATGTCAAGAGAAAGGAAATGTAGAACAGAATGGCAAGAATAAGCAAACATCAAACAACCTGTTAATTATCCTGACCCACAAATAGTGATGACATAAGAATTCCAGATCAGATGCTTTATTACTGAAAAAGTCATTTGTGGCATACTTCAATATGATGTCTAACCTGAATGACAGATTCTTGATGAAGCCTTTCACGGCAGTGAAAGTCTAAGAGTGATAACTTAAACCTATTGGATATTAGTCCAGAATCATCCTCAGGTACAGCTTCTGCACAACTTCCATGAGAGGGAAGTAGCTTTATCTGATTATTCCCCTAGAGTAACATGCACACTGAATGAGAAATAAAATAAAAACACAAAAAGATATGAATAAATATCCAAGAATTTAGAGATAAAACCTTGGTAAGGTTGGAACAATCTATAATAAGAAAAATAAGCCAATATAGCCACATCCGACATCCAATATCAGACATCAATAACGAATAATAGTAAAATCACCACATGTTATCCGTAATCGTGTCCCTTATCTACGGGAATTCTGTATTTCTACGTATTTCATTTTTCAATAGCTGATATCTGACATGGTTATCAGAAAATGATTATAATTCATGTCTTAAAATATTTTTGGATGTGTATTTGACAAACAAATATTAAGATCAGCCCTAGAGCTTGAGAGAGAGCGAGCGAAAGAGCGGGAGAAACAGATATATATCAGAGAGAGAGGGAGAACGAGGGAGGGATCAGAGAAAGAGGGAGAGAATGTGAGACAGGGAAAGCAAGCAAGAGAGAGAGAGAGAAAGAGAGAGAGACAGACAGACAGACAGACAGAGAGAGCAACAGAGAGAGGGAGGAAGGGAGAGCGAGAGAGAAAGAGTCATAGAGAGAGCGAGCAACAGAGAGAGGGAGGGAGAGTGAGAGAGTGAGAGAGTGAGAGAGAGTGAGCAACATGGGAGGGAGGAAGGAGGAGCGAGAGAGGAGAGCAGGAGAGAGAAAGAGTCATAGAGAGAGCAACAGAGAGAGGGAGAGAGGGAGATAGATCGGGAGAGAGAAAGAGAGTAATAGAGAGAGAGCAACAGAGAGAGGGAGGGAGGGAGGAGCAGGAGAGAGAAAGAGTCATAGAGACAGAGAGCAACAGAGAGAGGGAGGGAGGGAGGAGCAGGAGAGAGAAAGAGTCATAGAGAGAGGGAGAGAAGGAGGGAGAGCAACAGAGAGAGGGAAAGAGGGAGAGTGGGAGAGAGAAAGAGTCAGGAGAAAGATAGAGTCATAGAGAGAGAGAGGGCAACAGAGAGAGGAACGAAGGGGGAGCAGAAGATAGAAAGAGTCATAGAGGGAACGAGCATCAGAGAGAGGAAGGGAGGGAGAGTGGGAGAGAAAGAGTGATAGAGAGAATGAGCATCAGAGAGAGGGAGGGAGGGAGAGTGGGAGAGAGAAAGAGTCATAGAGAGAGAGCAACAGACAGAGGTAGGGAGGGAAAGTGGGGGAGAGAAAGAGTCATCGAGAGAGCGAGCGAAAGACAGAGGGAGGGAGGGAGGATCAGGAGAGAGAAAGAATCATCGAGAGAGCGAGCGAAAGACAGAGGGAGGGAGGGAGGGAGGATCAGGAGAGAGAAAGAGTCATAGAGAGAGCGAGCAACAGACAGGGAGTGAGGGAGAGTGGGAGAGAGAATGGATCATAGAGAGAGAGCAGTACACAGACGGAGCATGGGGCAAGAGAAAGAGTCAGGAGAAAGTGAGTGTAAACAACAGAGAGAGGGATGGAGAGTGAGGGAGAGAGAGCAAGAGATAGAGAGGGGGAGAGAGAGAACTAGAGATAGTGAGCCAGAGAGAGAGAGATAGGGGTAGATAGCGAGCGAGAGAGAGGGAGAACAAGAGAGAGTGTGTGAGAGATAATGAGAGAGATGGAGCGAGAGTGAGAGAGACTGTTATTGGTTCAGTTAATGTCTCCGATATTGGTTCCATTATCCAGCTAAACGATACTGGTATCCGATATCGTTATCCACTTAACGCTATCTGTTACCATTATCGATATCCAGTATTGTTACTTTCCTCATACCTGCTTTTCAGGATAACAGATATCACGATATCTGATAATGGATATCGGATACAGATACCATTTAGTAGCACCCGATCAAACTGTATCTCGAAAAAAAACCAGATAATCCCAAAAATGACGTTTAAGGATTTGAGAATTTAGTGATTCAAACCTTAAGCTTAAATAAGCAGACCACAGATTGGCCAGCAAGAAGCAACTTGGAAAGATGGCTTGATGCATACGACAGATTTTCCAAAACATCAGAATCAGAGTAAACAGCCAACAGTTCACGAAGCAAGAAATTTTCTGTTTGCGTCAGATTTACGATATCCATGCGCAAAAGGGACTCCTTGGACTGTATAGGAGAACGAGTGATTGATATTGATATGTCCAGCGATGGTAACACCTACAAATTTGAATAAAGGAATATAACGTCATACTCAGTTACTTCATATACAAAAAAGGAAAGTGGTATCTATTGTTGCATTCCATGTTGAAAACATAATGAGGGGACTTTCTTTCAAAAGAAAGAAACAAAATGTTTGAGATTGCCAGGCTAGAAACGAGGGGAATATTTGCAATGACTCTCCGCTAGGTTCTGGTAAGCCCCATGACCAAAGAAACCAATTTTTTTTTAAGAAAAAAGGGATGATGAGCAGAGATCGATTTCTACCCTGGCATCTAGAAAAACAGAAGAGATAGTGGAAATGTTGACCGTGTATGCATAGTGCCTTAGGGCTCGACAAGTGTAATTTTGCATGGTTTTCACTGTCCGGTGACCGCCTTAAATCATTCCAAAAAAAAGAATCCAGAAAGTAGAATAAGAGAAAAAAGGCCACACAAAAGATATCTGCGTGAAATCTTTAGAAATATATATGATTTTGCGCATTTACCTAGAGAAAAAATGGAGCTACTGGAGGAGAGAGAGAAAAGGCAGGACAACAGGAGAACCCACTGCCCTGGAAGCTTGAAATAAATCCTAAGAATGTCTCACATTCATTTATGTTTATCTGCCTTAAATTGGCAGATAGAGAATACACTTTTACATAATTCTACTCAAGTAGGGAGTGACACTTTTACGCAGTTGTCTATCATGTAAAAGAGGCTATTTTAGCCAAGTCATAAGGGTTAGAGGTAACGGCACTATTTGTTGGAATGTGTGCTCCCTATGCAGCTCTCCTGGTGTCTCCGAGCCCAGGCCCTGGCCTGCTTTCAACCTGGTACTGTGCCCAAGCCTGCTATTGTAACTCATGGGTATTTAAACCCCAGACGATGAGCATGAAATTACGCTGTCTTTTTCTTTCTGAAACCCTTACTGTGGAGGCTGGCAGCTGGTCTATAGTGATCCAGGAGAACTGACAGGCATAATCAGCGTCCAAATAAATATCTACTTATAGCCCACCTTCATGGGTAAAAAAGATGTATTTTCCAACAATGTTCTTCCATGTACGTCAAGATACAATATGCTTCCTGGAGATGAATGTCATGGGGATCACTCATCAACTAACTCAGATTATTCACTGAGTATGATATATCCGGGCGAGTATGATTTGGATAAAATCAACTTCCCTATGAGTCTCTGGAAGGAGCATTTGTCTACCAGGGAGCCATAATCGCCTTTTCCAACTTCCAATCTCACATCCCTGCCTGATCAGGCAGATCTATAATATACTTTTGTTGCCAGATAAACACACCCTTTTTGGAATGTTCCACTTCAATACCAGAAGATACTTCAGAGAACCAAGTGACTTAATGTCAAACTGCTTAGACAGCTTACTAAACTGTCGAATTTCAACTCTATCATCCCCTGTGATCAAAAGGTCATCAACAAACACTATAAGAGTAGCTAATATTCCTGAGATGCAATGCCTGATAAACAGCGTATGAGCACTGTTACTCTGCTGATAACAAAAACTCATCATGACTACAGAAAATATTTCAAACCAAGCCCAGGAGGATTCTTTGAGACCATACAATACTTCCTCATTTTGAAAACAACATTTGGTTTATCTGGGAGCTGATATCCAGGGGGTAGAGCCATATATACATCCTCTTCCAAGTCACCATGAAAGAATGCATTCTTCATATGAAATTGAGGATGGTCCACTTGAGTTTTGTGACAGAGCGATTAGAATCCTCACGGTAATTGGTCTGTCTACAGCTCCACACACCCTTGCACAGAGGTCTTGGCCACCTCAGGTCATCTTCTGCTTGGCTGTTGTCAGTTTCCTCAACTGGTTCTTTGACTGATTGTCGTTCATTCCCTAACTCTTCATTCTCAGCTGTGACTCTCATCTCAAGCGTGTCCCTGGTTGAAAGTGTGTGTTCATCCGACCATGAACTCCTGGTAGGCTGATACGTTCCTGTGTCGACTCAATGTTCAAAATGTAACTTCAATTCCAATAAAGAAATGATTCAAACAGTTGCGATTGAGGTGCACCGTGACGCAAATTGATACCATATCATATCATAGGCTAGTCCATCCATGACGCCCCCCTCTGAGTGAATTCAACTATTTCTGGGTCTGTGATCGATCGCTGTGGTGGAGATTGGGTTATCTCCTGAGGTATATGATTCTTTCAGGCTGAACCTCATGTGGCATAACAAGAAAGTGAAGGCATTGTGAATGTGCACAAAGCTGAATTGCAAATTCCTCTAATTGGGGCTTGAAGTACATCTCCTGCGCACAAAAGGTGATGCAAAAGTGAGGAATTTTCTGGATTCATGGCCATAACACCCGTATCCTTTTTGGGTACTGGAATAACCAACAAAGAGACACCTAATCATCCTTAGATTGAACTTCCCAAACTGTACATGCACATATGCTGCACACTTGAAAAGTCTGGCTACCAGGCTAGTCCTCAATCTCAACGCAGTTAAAGTTGATATCATCTGATCAATTAGACTAAGATATCTACTTACCTCTGAAGGTATCCTATTTATGAGACGAGATATTGTCATGTCGCCTGGGCCCAAAACTACTTAGGCTTATTCACCTGGAAGAGCAATTCCCTGGTGGTCCCAAACATGTACCCAGTTCGCATTTCAGCAAGTCCATTTTTCTGTGGTGTATTGACGCATGAAGACTCATGAGTGATGCTGACAGTGACGTTGAAATATTCCCTCGCATTATCAGATCTAAAATGCTTTATTTGAACACCAAATTGGTTATATATCATTTGACAGAACTGCACAATAGCCGTTGTCCCTTCTGCCTTAGAAGTTAGATGATATAGCCACATAAAACGAGTACAGTCACTGATAAACACCAAAAACCACCAGCAACCAAATAAACTCCACATAGGACACAGTCCCCATACATCGCTAAGGATACTATCAAATGAAAATAAGCTTCTATCATTCAAGCTTCTAAATGATGAATCGTTTGTGCTTAGCCAAGTTACAGGCCGCACATACCGAAGTACTAACATCAATACCATTGCACCTTGTTGGAAAACGCAACTCCATGAGTGTAAAATCAGGATGACCCATAACCCTATGCAATAACTGAATCTGGTCTACTGCTTGACACTGGTTTGCTGCAGAGAGACAAACTGTACAACAGTCTTCAACTTGGAGCAGGCCATCTTCTCATCTAAAAGATTTTTTCATCTTCTCATCTGAAAGATGAAGTATTTCCTCTGGACACTTTGTCACGCAGGAAAAAGCATCACTGTCAAGTAAAAATCTTCATCCAGTGTCACAAAATCATCTTTATAAGGATATTATTTGCACTTTGAGTTCAGGCACAATCAAACCATTTAGAATGCATGAGTGGTTGATGGGGACATCTCTACTACTAATCACCTGCTGTAAGGTTCAATGAGGAATAAATACATGATAAACTGAGGGCTATGTGGGGTTATATAGTCTGTAGCACCCATGTCTAAATTCAGTAACTATCTGACTTAGAGATGTGTTTCCGTAAAAACTAGAGGTACTATCTCAATTTCCCTTTCTTAAGATCCTTATAAGGGAACCCTCTAGTGAATTGAATTTGGTTTTATCACCATCTGAAAAAATCCTGGGGCTGCTGTGTTCCTCCCATTGTACTACTATATCACCTTCTCTATATCCCCTATTTTCCTTCTTCTCACACTTCCCCACTCTATCCCCTTCTAGAGTGCAACAAAAGCGGCCAATTTGTGAGAATTCACCAAACGGGGAAGAAGGAAGTGTGCATTGGTGGTATTAAGTTGTCTTAGAAAACAAGTCTGCATTGGTTTTTGCACATAATACAGTGCACCATGATCTCACAAAGCATACTGATATCGATCAACACTTCATTACTATACTGTTGGCAAGATCATCAGTGGGAATTCCTAATACCTTCACCAAATGACCTCTAAGTTCTATTTTATGAGCAAGGACAACATCCACCTAATTTTCCATGGGCAATCACTCCTGAGTCAGCCACTAAATAACAATTTCTAGGATGGCGAGGTTGGTGGCCCTTTTCGTTACTCAATCATGCATGCTCCCATGCAGACCCACCCCCATGTGAGCAGCTATCCTGTTTCCCAAAAATTGACAACCGCTTCGAATATAAAGGCAGTATTATTGGCTAAATCATCAAAAAATCTACAAAAAATAGCTGTTAATCAAGATCATGGCTTCTAGACGCAGCAGAGTATTGCATGCCATTACCTCAGTGCGATAGTGCATTCTCAGTGTGCGGTAGGTCAAGCCACCGACATTACTTTCCATTTCATAATATAATGAAATGTATTGGGATATCGTTCCAGAAACTCCAGCATGAAACCAAAGAGGCCAACGGAGAACTGTCCCTCCCTCTATTACACTAACCTGCAGAATGGAAGGTAGTCAATCTCAAGATATTCATATTTTTTTAAAACTAAAGGTATTCATATTGTATCCAACAGAAGTGTAAACTCTCACATTTGGAAATGAAAATGGGCCCTTCATGTTCTCATCAGATGTAAACATCATGGCTTTTTCAGAGTTGTTTGGTAGAGATGACAGATTTTTTTCTGACCATGCTGTGGAAGTCAAGTTCATGTCCGCCTCACATCCAGGCTTTAAGAATCGTGGATGGCTGATCTTCATTTTAAGGTTCTGCAAACATGTATAATTACTTTAAAAGCACTTGAAAATAATTAAGGAATTAAAAATAAAATCACACCTTCACCGGATAATCAGATTTGTTTTTTAGTTCAAGCATCACAAGCCGCATATCACCAGCATAAGTCTTCTCTGGCAAACCATGTAGAGACCCTTCCAGTTTAGGTAGACCCTAGACATAATCTTATATGTTAAACCGACTGTCAAGCAAGAATAAAAATGGAAAAATAAATTAAATACCAACCTTAATCGCCAGAAAAGTCAGGGTTAAGTTGGAAAAATCCTCTCTACCCTTTGGTTTTCTGCGTGTCTGTTGTGTTTCCATCTGGAACATGTATGAACCAGCAAACGAGTCTGACACCACCCATCTGACTCCGATAATCTTTAGGATACCTGGACTTCGAGGAGTGACTTTAAGTTCTTCCTGACCGACAAAAACCAGTCTATAGTCTCAGTAAAACGATTGAAAGCTTGTCAATAAAACATCAGTAACAACTGAAATCCAAGTCACAAAATATCTTCATGACAGTGCTTCCAAATACCAAGTTCCGGTGAGCACACTTCTAGGATGCTGATATGATCCTTGATGTAGGTTCATATCAGGGAACAGAAGATAGAGGTGACGAGTAGATGTTCCCAGGGTTGGAGAGTAGAATGGGAATGATCGGAGGGGTCGAACGGAAGAGACAGGGATAGACCAGGGATGAACTGCCTGAAGACATAGTGTGGTAGAGATGATGACGAGGGATGGAGATTGCAGAGGGAGAGAGAACTAAGACATCGAGAGGAGAAACAAGTCGCCTTATTTCATTCTTCTTGGCTGCTCTTCTAAAGGGAGGGCTGCTCTATTTAAAGGAAATACATGTGTCTAATGAATAAAATGCCATCGTGGGCTAACATGACGAGACTAACCCTAGATACTATGATGATCGCATCAGATACCCCCAGAAAGCAGGATGAATATCAAGGATTGCAATAGTGCGGTAATAACTGTTCCAGTTAATACGTAAGTGCAGGAATCTTGAACAAGAAATAAACAGAAAGGAAAAAACCAGACACTAGAAAGATATACAGAAACTCACCCCTCTAGTCTCACCACCTCCCAGAGTAAAATGTGTTCTTGATAACACAAATGAAGTCATTGTATTTTTATTCTCCCTGCAGAGAAAACTTAGTGAGTGGTCTCTGATATCAGGGACTTTCGATGAAATTGAGCGGTGTAAGTAGCTACCCAAAACCAGCATCGTCTTGAGGTTCTTCATCTGGAGTGGTGGATGCTGAGGGGCTATCATCTGAAAAATGTGAGAGAATTCAGGACATTTAAAAGTCAAATATAGTCGAAAAGTCCTAGAAGAAAATGACAAGGATCACAATAAATTCTCACACCCACCTAAGACCTTTCCTTTTGGACTTGTGGAATGCTCACATATTAGAGAGACATCAGATAGAGATATTGATATTTGGAGAGGGTTCTTAAATTCTAGATAAACTTTGATTGGTTCTGAAAAGGCAGAAAAACTATTAGAAATGTACTGGCCCATAAATATAAAATGCAATATCTATTCATTTATAAAGTCACGAAGCTAGAGTATCCTTCAGAACTAGATAAGAACCATACAAAGATGCATCAGACAAGCGCAGCAAACAGATGAGCATAAGATCAGGATTCATCAGTCTCTAGGGTGAGATGGAAGATGGATACAGATGTTCTTGAATGAGAGAAACAAATTGATTTTTTTTCAACAGTAATGGTTGGAACTGTCATAAGGAGTATTCTTGTAATTTCTGTTAACATTTTTTACCCTATGTAGAGAGGGAAACCCTGGTTTAAATTATTTGGTTTCTCTTCATTGACTGTGAACTCCAAGGATGGCACGTTTCTCCCACTACCCTTGTCTTTCTCATCTATCTCTTCCCACTATTCTCTTTGACGGCGTGTTTCGACCTTGTTCCAAATCCACTCACTGTTCTGACCGGTTGTCCCTGCCGTCAACCCCAACTCCAATCGAGATACGTCCGCAGCTGTGCCCGGTCTCTCGCATGTGCAAAGGCAGCACCGCCGGCAGGACATGTGGGCCTTTTTTGTCAATTCCAACAGCTGCTGGGAACCAAGGACCCCTCAGTTTGTCACCCCTGTCGTCGACGATGCCTCTGGTGCTTGGTCCAAGCTGCACATGCGAGGGGGGCAACCCCGGCAGGAGTGGCGGTACATTTCCAAAATTTCCCACATTTCCGAGCCCACAGCGCAACTGACGGGTCCCTGGAGGCTGAAAGCTAACGCTACCAGGAGAGTCAGGCCTTTCATTTCCAAAATGGGTCACGTGTTATAAGTGGAACATTTGCTTTTCTCTATTTAGTTACACTTATGTTATTAATGGGCCACAGGTTATAAGTGGCCCCTGTGCCTGTTTTACGTGCTTATTCATGTGAGAATAAGTCACTTATGCAAGTGAGGTCCACTAACTTGTTTTGTATTGGCTGGGATTTCAACCAGCTGACCTGAATGAATGTATGTCTTTTGGTCAATTAAACCCTAGTCGCCATTGGAGCCCCACTGTCTGCTGAGAGAGAGGAGCATCAAGGGAGAGATGGTGAATATTTAACAGCCTTATGTTTACTTAACCGTCACATATGTTTATTGCATCAGGAAGGTCACTGATTTTGTGAGATCGCCCCTATATTTCTTTAAAAGACGAATTTGGAAGATGGAAGATGGATACAGTCTTCTTGTCACATTTTGTTCTGCCTGTTCTTAGCCTATCATTCTTCTCGTTCCCCATTATGCCTCCTGACATCAGCTCATTACCCACATTCTATAATTTGGAGGAACATTTTTTATTTCAGGTAATTCTTGAGTTCTTTTGAGAAGATCAAAGCTCTTCGTGGCCTTCTCGTGTGCCAATTCATTGATATCTCCAAGGGAGTATATTACTCTTCGGCTGCTGTCTTCTGCCCCTCATCTCCTGTTCATGATCTTATGTTTTTTTAAGAAAAGAGGGAATATCACCAGCAAACGGAGATCAACCAAAATTTAATTGTACAAATGAACATGAAATACATGGTAACCATAATGGTCCTCTACAACCTTCAATCCCTTCGAAACCAGTGCGAGATAAGACTCGCCACATCATGTGCCCTTCAATTCCAAAAAATGTTATTATGGTGCAGCCATATCGCCCATAATACTGCTAGGAGCCTTCCCGATTCCTACGCCCCCTGTATGTGCCTCCCCGAATGGGGCCCCAACAGGCCTCGCCTGAAGTTACATCCACCCCAGTGAGCTGGCGTCTGGGCAAACGAGCACTTGAAGAAAAGGTGAGAACACTCTTCTCCTCCCTGGATGCTCATGGAACACACTGCCAACATATCCGTGAGTATATGCTTCCATAGGTCTTGGGTCATGACTCTTCCCCTCAAGAGGAGCCATCTAAAAACCCCTGCCTTTAGAAGAAAATTTGGCTTCCATATAAGTTGGATGGTAAGGATGGTAACCTCTTCATCCATTGGTCGCTCTCGTATATTTTTGTATGCATCCTGAACCTAGATGACTCTGACTCTCCGCACCCAGCCATCCCTTGTCCTGCTTGAAGGCTGTAAGTATAATAAAGCCTGCTGCAAGTTCAGCAGGTCTTCCACCACTGGTTTGAAAGAACGCTCTCTAAAATTGGGTTCTATGTGTTGTCCCAAAATTCTCTAGATTTTTTTGGGTTCTTGCCAGCTGGAATATGGGAACTCCTCTCGTGGTGTACCTTGGGTCAACCAGCCATCCATCCAGTACCTCGGGCCAACCAGTCATCCATTCACTAACCAATGTTCTTGATCATGAGCAGAACATTTGCAATAAAGATTATTGCAGAACGATCGGGCTGTCCATCTTGTCAGCTTTGATGGTGACTTGCAATCTTGATGCCAATTTGCACTACTTGCTGTGATTGCAAGTTGCAAAGACTACTTGCTGTGGCTGCCCTTGCACTGTCAGCTTCAATTCCTCAGATATGTCACTAACGGATCACAACCGGATCTTGTCAGCAACCTGTTCTTTCTATCCAAAATCAAGAGTTTTGGCAATCTATAACATCATCACAGCTAAGACTTCATAGATTGAAGTGACAGATCTTGCAATGTCAGCAAGTTAGAAAGGCGAACAGGTTAAAACTAAGCCTTGAGATGGAACACAAATAACAGATTAACATTAAGCCCACAAGAATGCAGTAATTATGAATTTTTAGGAGAGGCAATCTGGAACCTGAAAATATAGCCATGCGTCTTTTTACATAATAAGGCAAGTGATGCAATTGAACCAACCTCCAACAACACAAATGGCATACTCTTTTGACTTCTTGAAGGCATTCAGTTCATTATATGATTCCAGCCAATTTGATTTTATAGAATATACTGATGGAACCATATCCTCTTCCAATTTTTTCCACAGGCTCTCACTGACATAAACCTAGTTCATAGAAAGACGAAATATCAATTAAAGAAAGCAAAAATTATGCCAAACATGGAAAATAATCAAGACAGAAACATTAAAATGAAAGAACTAATCAAGACGGGAACATTAAAAGCGACGTGGCAAATGGATGTCTGAGAAACGAGCTGAGATATTGGATAAAAACTCAAAAGTGCTAATTGAATGAATGGTTTTGAGAATTCTTCCAGATTGTTTAAACAAGAACTGAACTACTCCCTTTCATGTATATCCACATATTTGAAACATGTAAAATATCAGATCGATTTCAGAATGATTTAAGATTGGTTCAACAATCTGATAGGATCCTCCCCACGACCTATCAAACGAAGAGATGCCAGAGGTCCACATGTGCAGATTAAGTCGCGTGTGCAAGTTCAAATAACTTTGGTGGGAAAGTCAGCTCTATAACTGGGGAGCGGGAAGGCGAGAAGGGCATCATAAATTTGAATTTCACATCACAAAGAGGCTGGAAACAGAAGATTCTTCAAGACCCAAGAAGACCGCTGATCAAGCCTCAGTTGATTTCCCACACAGCACTGCATTACACTGAAGAATCGCCCCACAATAGTCAGGGGAAACCTCAAAGAACAAAAAGGTAATGTCGACAGCCCATAACAGATATAAATATACTATTATTTCAGTAATATATACAGATGGAAATTGTTGGTCAGCTGCTGGTGTTTTTTCCCTTCTTTTTTTTTTCTTTCTTTGTTTTTCATATTTCGACCCCCCTCAGGCTCACACGTGGGAACAGCCTTTAAGTGGCTGCACGTGTGAGCCCTTAGGAGTCACATGTGAGCCCTCCGGTCACATGTGACTCTGTCAGAGGTCACATGTGACTTTTCCTAGTCGCCCCCCTTTTTATGTAAAAGAGACCAAACCCTAATGAGAGAGATGAATCTCGTTTTTGGGTTTTTCTTCCCTCCTGTTCATCCTCAGGAGCCGCCACTGGCTGGAGCTTTACTCTGAATGATCTCTCAACAATTTAACAGAAATGAATTTACATCAAGAGGGCATCACAATGATTGAGAATGGATCCCAAAGTCAAAAAGAAGCTAACAAAGATTTGACAACACCCTTCTAGGATTAGAATATTTGTAAAAATATCAGCCAAGAATCTGCTATGGGCCTTTCGTTCAAAATGCAGTTTGGATTGTGTAAAAATGCCAGTAGAAAAGGACAACGGTGGATCAACTTACAGAAGCTGGTGATGCATAAGTTCTATGATCTTCAAATGCTACTTTGAGAGAAGGCATCTTAATAAGCGGGAGTTGAAGCATTTTTACTTCTGGTTTACTCCCCGTGCTCTGAAAGAAACAATAAAATTCATAAAATTAATCACGACTCTTTAAATTGATGAAAACCCCACATAATAATTAAATGAACACCTGAACAACACGAAGAAAATCATTTAGGAAGATCTTTTGAGTATTGGGGGACTGGCGAGAACACGCGAGAACCTCTACCATGTAACCAATTGCAATATCAAGCATGTCTATTAATCTATACAACCTGCAACAAGAAGACCATTACAAACTACAGGATGAAACAGACCAAACGAACTTTTTACATGATCAGAAAAGTAAGACAATTGGAAATTTACCGGCCAATATTGAATTGTACATGATCATTAATATAACTCCATGAGTCTTCTTTATAAACTGAGAGAGCGCTTGTGTATGCCCTGATAGCATGTTTTTTCTGAACAAAGAAAATAAGATTCAATGCTAATATTTGTATTTCTTCATTTTATTAGATTATATGCCAAGAAATTCACTCACCTGTTCAGAAAAAGAATAGCGATTACCAGCAAGGACTAGATGAAATGCATACTTTCGTAGCATTGGGGGGTCTGAACGTAGATAACAATAAGCCGCCTGCTCTAGCATGACAGCTGCGTTCAGAGAAGATTCCTGGGAGATTGACAAGTGAAACGGGGTAAAAAAATGAGAACTTTAAAAGGGAACGTTGCATTGTTTTACCTGACTTGCAATGCGAAAATATACAACAGCTGCTTCCCTATACATCTTCTTATCTTTAAACATTTCAGCCCACCATATTCCACACCTTGTAGCATATCTCAAGGTAGCTGAACCAATCCTCTGTGAACGAATTGACACATTGAAGGTATGCTAAACAGCGACCAAAAATATCTTAAACTATGACAACAAACACACAACCCATTTCAAAAAAATCTATTTGACAGCAAAATAAAGAGATGTTCTTCTATATCATAGGATTTATACCCAAGGGCTCTTCATATTATCCCTTGCACAGATAGCAGCGTTAAGTAGTAAAAAAAGGCCAAATAACTGAGAACATTTGAATCTTCATTTCAAGCAAGCTATAAAATTAATCATTAACGAATCATTTGAAGAAATGAAGAAAGCCTTCGAGGAGTCCTGCCTGATGACCAAGAGAATGGTTAAAAGGGCCTCCTCCACAGAGGAACAGACAATCAGCATAAATAAGGGAACCATGTGCAAGACAGACTGATGTGAGGTCAAAAAGGGTGTTTCTTCTGGCCCCAGTAAGACTATTCAGTCATACGGCAATAACCACTCACCTCCATTACCCTACTACAAATTACTTGATCTACTTGTTGCCAAAAGATTGATACTGGTCATCAACATGCGATTAGGTTAGGATCATGGATGAACCCTCTTCATAAAAATAACCTACAAAGAGACCTACAGAGTCAGGATAAGATTGTAAAATAAGGATGAAGGCAACGTCTACTGGATGAATGAATGAATCGTATAAATAGTACGCAAAACTCTCTTAGTAAAGGTTTAAAATATTTCTGCTTAGAAACGAGTATATTGAGGTCCTCAATGTTCAGTTGATTCATTCATCTCACGGATGAGAGTTCATCTGAAGCCTTCGTGTTGAAAAATTCACCCAGAGCTGCAATCCCCGTGTAATACATCACCAGAGTATCGGAGTTTCAAATCATTTTGACAGGCCCATTTCACCGTTGTCCAGTGATCATAGAGGAGTTTTTTTGAAGAAAAGAGGGAAGATCACCTGCATACAGTAATAATACATATGAACGTGAAATAAATGACAGAGCAAAATGGTTCTCTGTCCAATCATCACTTCCTCCAAAATCGGTATGAAAAGAAGCTATCCACATCAGGTAGGACGCCTTCTGTTAATACAGCCCTTCCCTTCAACACAATTTAAATGTGGTCCAGCCAAGCGCCCTTAATACCAGGAGGAAAATCTGTATGTCTCCTGCACGTACCTCCAGAAACTGAGCCTCAGCAGGCCCCTTCGGAAGCCACATCCACCCCAGTGAGCTTCAGTGGGCTACAGATCATCTGGTCCACCAAGCACATATAGGTGAGAACAATCTTCTTCTCCCTATCAGCACTTGAGACATACTGCGAATGTATCCATAACCATATGCTTCCATGGTACTCTGGTCATAACTCCTCTCCTTAAAATTATCCATCCAAAAATCCTCCTATTTTAAGGGGCCCTTTACTTTCATACAAGTTGTCAAGGATGGTAGAATTCTATTCCAGTGGGCCCTCTTGGATCTTCTTGTACGCGTCCCTAACCGAGGAGACTGTCCCCCCCCCGTCCCATGTCCCCTCAAAGGCCATAAGTGTAACAAAGCCTGATGCATGCTCAGCAGGGCTTTCACTCTCTAGTCTGAAAAAATGCCCTCCAAAATTGAGTTCCATGTATCATCCCAACATTCTCTGACTGATGCTTGATGGTTCCTTGCCAGATAGGATAGGCATGGGAACTCCTGTAACATACTCTGATCAACCTATCATCCATCTAATAATGAAATAATAATCTGACCACTAGTCTGGCTTCGAAGAACTTCTGGACTTGGGAAAGGACATGTCTCATGTCTTGCCATAAAGGAGATGCCCCTCTAATTAAGGACGTGCCGCTCCCCGTTCACCTCTGTGCTATAACTATCCCTCAAGACCTTCGAGGTCATGTCCTTCTCCGACCCCATAATCCCTCCTGCCCTTTTTGCCAGCAATATCTTGTTCATGGCTTGCAAGTGTAGTACCCCCAGCCCCTCGCTCTATCGATCAGCAAACCACCTCCCAAGAGACCCAGGTGGATCCCGTGTTGTTCCCTGCCTCAGATCCCAACCAAAAAAATTGCCTAATCAAGGCCTCTAGGCGCCTTATGATTCCCTTTGGCAAATTTAAAACTGATAGATAAAATAATGGAATGGCCGAGAGCACTGATCGCAACAGTAGCAGCCAGCCCCCTCTCGACAGCACACTGCTCTGCCGGGCCTCCAGTCTCCTCTCCACGTTCTCAATTAGGGGAGTCTAATCCGTGCTGGAAAGCCTTTCCTTGTCAGTGAAATCCCAAATACTACACGGGTAATGTCCCAATGGGCGTCCCCAGAGACCCACATTGTACCTCATCCTCTTGTGATAGGCCAAAACCTACAAAGGCTGTTTTTGTTTGCTTGGTCTGCAAAGCCAAAAAATCTGCAAAAAGGTCTAACGATGTGGATAGATTTCTAGCTTCCTCTACAAAGCCTTCCATGAAAAAGGCGGTGTCATCTGCATATTGCAGCAAAATGTCTGTTGGGAAGCCTGCAGTCTAGAAAGCCCTCAGCAAGCCATGAGCACATGCGCTGATTGTACATGTGACCAGGGCATCCCACCACTAGGATGAATAGTAGCAGCGCGAGGGGGCATCCCTTCCTAACCCCCCGTTGTGGGTGGATCCACCCACTCGCCAGTCTTCCATTCACCAACACTGAGAATAAGTAGGGCGTAACACATATCCTGATTCATAGCACCCACTCATCTGAAAATCCTCTAACAACCCCTCGGCATTTTAGTCGAAGAAATAAATGTGTCGCTCCCAGGCATATTTTCCCATCGGAACTACAACATGTACATAACCTCTGCTTCACTGTCGCCTTTACTTTGTCCATTGTGAAGGGCCTCACCAAACTGACCTCTTCCTCCCGCACAACACAATTGGCCCCCATTTGTTCCATTTCCATTTGCTTTTCGAATTCTGCATGGAAAAGGCTTGAAAGTGCTACAGCAGCACTCTTGTGACCCCACAAATTCATGATTTCCCACCTGCAACGGTAGTATTTGGTTTGATCTCCCCCTTCCATATCCCGTGCAGTGAAAGAATTTGGTGTTGGCATCACCCTCTTTCTCCTATGTCTGTACTGATTGTTGTCTCCAGTCCATCTCCACTTTCCTATTCTCCTCAGTGAACTTTTCTCGATATTTCCTTCATTCCTTCAACTCTGCTTCTGATAAGGTTATTGTTGTTTTGTAGGTCATCCAACTAGTTTAGGCCTTGACCCTCCTGTGTCTGTCACACAAGAGGGAATGGTCCAACAAAGGCCTCGAGAGTGAGCACACATCCCCCATGGGAAATCGCTCCAACAAATCAGTTTAACATAAGAACCTGTCCAAACGGGAGTGCGTGTGGGGCCCTGTCATGCTCCACCATGTGTATATATAATAATTAGTAACCATTTCTTGTAGCCCTACATTAGAAATAAAGGACCGAAAATCCAACAAATCCGTGTCTCATCCACCAGCTCCATTTAGTTGATCCCACAATGGGTAGCATTATACCAAAGTCATCCCCAAACAGTAGTGGGAGCCCCTGGAAGGCAGATACCACAATTTATAGCTCCCCAAAAGGAGGCCCCCACAGCATTGTTAACGGAGCCGTACACTGAGATGACAACACATTAAAACCCATCACTTCTCCATTTCAGCTTCATTGCAGCAACAAACAGCCCCATCCATGTGTCTTCTTTGGAAAACACTGTATCGTTTTAGGCGATCACCAAACCTCAAGAGTACCCCACCACATTCACTGCCAGGAAACCATCAAGAAATCTTCATCCCACCAGATTCCATTCTCTTGTCTCGCAACTTTCCAGCATTTTCCCTTGCAAGCAAACCACTGCAGTGTCCCATTCTGGCAAATATCTCTCTTCCCTGAGGCAGTGCACATTCTAGTAGAGGTACTTCATCAATGAACTGATTGCCCTCCCCCTCTGAATGCGTCCTTTGTAGTTCCACTGCCATGACAACCTTGTTTGCCAACCGATTCATGATTTGATTTGTCTCTGCCTTTGCATCCTCACTTTCTCTCCTATGTCGCAACTCTTTTCGCCTTCCTCGTGTCATCTGCTGTCGTGTTTTGCCCTTCATGCATTTTTTCAACGCCAGGGGCTCCTTGCCTTTCAAACCTTCCCCACTTCCACTATCTTTTGTAGGCCACCCCGGCCAGCTTTCACCCATGCCCTTCTTCCTGCCTCATCCCTTAGTATCAATTTTCTCCTTTTATAGAGCATCCCTTTATGGCACATAATATCTCCAGTTGTGAGCCTAATGAAAATCAGGGGTGCCCCTGCTCCAATGAGCTTCTTGCCCCTTTGGTGCTGCTTGTCTCCAGATATGAAGATGTCACAGTCTTCATCACATCCTGGCTCTTTTTTTGGGTCCGCCTGGCCTGTCCATTGTAACCCTCGCCAACTTTGTGCTCCCACTTGCTTCTGTTAGTGAATGCTTTCCTTGTTCTGTTACCTCTAGTGGCATCAGTGCTGTGTACCTTATCAACTGCTCCGTCTCCTCCAAGGCTTTGGGCTTGGGTTGTCACCCTCTTTAGGCTGTTTCCAACTAACTTTGGTCTGCTATTGCCTCCTAACGTAAATATGTCTTGGGTCATTGCACCTAGAGAGCTCATATATTGACCCAATGTTGGTTGTCTCCTCGGGTAACCTGTTCCATGTCCCGGGCCCACCTTGACACAGTCTTAGTACATGAACAATGTAGGAACAGGACTTGAAACAAGCCTTGCTCTGCTTGAAGCAGCCAAGTCCTGAATCCACAGAAATAGCTTCTCCAACCATTGAGTCCACAAGCACTGAAGCGCTCTCTAACAAAGAGAACTCTGCAGGAAGAAATAGGAGTTTCAAGAAAACAATAAACTTCAATAATGAACCTTCAAGGGTGCATGGGGGCCTTTTATAGGCCACCACAAGAGTAGGGTCGTCCATACTGACAGTGCCCATGAAAAGACAAGTCAAAACATTGAGAAAAACAACTCTGACAAGCTAAAAACAGAGAATCAGCAGACTGACAGGCCTGAACAGAGATTTTGTGCAGATTCTGCAGCCTGTAAAATCTGTCATAAGATATTGTGTGGCTCAAGAAGATCCTAACAAAACAAAAAAGATCTACACCTCTGATAAGATGTAGCAGAGATATTGTGCAGTTTGTGGCAGAAGAAGAATGTGAGCCGATTCTGTCAGAGGATTCTGTCAAACAAGAATATGTCAAAGGATTTTGTGGGTCTCTAGGTATTTTTCTGCAGATCTTGTCAGCTTCTAGAATGATCTCCTTCCTGGGCCACAAACGGCTAATGGGACTCAGAAAATGGGCTTTAGGGTTACATCACATCTGCAGTCTGAGGTGCTAACAAAGGAGGCCACAGTATCAGTCCAACCTTAAAATTACCCTCCAGGCCTCTAAGCCAGGCCAGGCCTGGTGGCCGAAATCCTCCTGTCACCTCCACCTCCAGGACCACAACATTGGGATTCCTGGATGCCAAGCCAGTCAAAAAGATACCTCAGAGTCACCCAAATGAACTGGCCATAACCTCCAACTTCTACCATGTTTGATAGCCCATTAGAACATATTTGGCTTCAAGGATGTGTGTAGTGGACTATCCTCCCAAAGCCCTGTCTTCTGGTAGCACCCAGTGCCACCAAACCTTTGTGTCTTTTTTGACTCACCGTGTCCAGCCACAAAGTGTTACATGAACACATACGGCCATGGAGGCTCCTTGTGTGAAGAAGGCTTCTACAACCAACATCCATATTTCTGCACTCCTCACTGTCGGAATTTGGTTGTATAGCTCTTCATGGACGTTCTCCAGCCCGTTGAAGTCCCTAACCATGTCCCTAATCAAGCACACCCTAAGGAGATTGATGCCTGGCTCTGCCTCCCCCACCGCTTCTTGGCCACTCCTTGACTTTGGCGAGTGTCTTGGCCATGCTTCCTCCTGCCCCCAAACCATACTATCATTTGACCTTCTTTCTCTTTGCAAACACGTGTACTGTTGATGCCCCCACACTTCTGCATTCCCAACAAATCAGCGGCTCAATGGATTCCCTGCCGTAATGAACTCTCAATAGGCGTCTCCATATGTAACACTTTGTGCATATGCCCTCCCCCTCATAGTGCATCTGGGTCTCATCTCCTCTTTTAGTTCGTGCGGCCTGAGCTCAATGGGATTCCACAGTTACCCAACCCTTCTCCTCGAACTTTGCCTCAGTCCGATGTGTTTTGCCTCCAAGTCTCTAGCCATCTCCATTTGTCCCTAGACTACGATGCCTAAAGACTCTCTCTGCCCAACCCCAATTCCCGCAATAGATTCTTGTTCTCATCGAACAGGGATGGAATCAACCCATGCTAGAGTGGTGTTCCAGTTGATTGACGACTCGATTTCAGCCCAAGTGTGCTCTTTGTCTCCCACTTGATGAGCTATGAATAAACTTCCACAAGCCACCATCCATACCTGTGACTCCCTACCTGTATAATCATAAATATGTTTTGCAGTATGATGGTTGTTGTTTCTGTCATGCTGATATACCTCATTCCGCTTGTGGTACCCTGCCATTAGGGCGTCTCACATCCTTGGCTGCTCACTATACTGACAACTATAGGCCTGACCACTGGGCCCCGGAGAGGGCCCTAATCAGTTGACATTCCCGGCGTTCTCAAAGTGGCCTGGCTTTGTCCCTGTCACCCTCCATCTAAGGGTCCATCGTCTGGCCTCTGTCCTCTATCATCCGCTCCGCTTCTGCTCAATTTCCAAGCTCTACCTTTTGACTCCCTCTGCATGTTGCCCTACCTCCGCCATTCAATCTTTCGCGGCTTCTCTGAACTTCAGCCGCGAGCTCACCACCACCACCGTGACCTAGCTGTCGCTGGCAACCTCTGCAAACTCACCACCGCCACCATGATCTCCTGATCATCACAACCTCCCAATCCCGTGCTCATGCAGAGATAATCATACTAAAACACAATTTCAGAATTCTGGAGCCACATTCTGTGAAATAGATAACATACATACCTCGTAGGAATTAAAAGCATTATCCATAAAATATTCTGCTTCTTTTCTAGACTGATCCAACATAAATAAGCAAAGTCCTGACATTTCCTGCATTGGTTTTCATTTAATAAAAGTTCTAGTCAATTCTGATAGAAAGCAAAAGAAGAAATGTGAAAACTGTTTCTCATAAAAAAAAAAGTTGGAACCATAAAATGTTTAAGAGCTTTTAAATTCATGACATCAACAATTAAGTAAAATTATTTCCTTTTCATCATCTAAAATATTTTAACTCCTCTATAAGGATATATGTTAAGGTTTTATAACCATTCACAAGGAGAAGGGTAATTCTCACTATGAAAAGAACTGTACTTGACAACAGTGTAACACACAAGAGAGAAAATGGTCACAAACCCACGAAAAAAATGCATACTTGAACTTCTTTATCACAGTCAGATAGGGTGAAATATAATTTTGAATGGCACTAAACGAGGAATAACTAGAATGATTAATTTTTGCTTGGCAGCGACGTGCAAGATTAGTCATCGCATAGATAATTCTTCAGAACTAATCAGCTAGATTTCCTTGAACCAGCATGAAACCAATACCACTTAAACAACAACAATCTTAAATTTGGACTAAAGAATCTAAGTCAAGCGGGTATCTACCTGTGCACCACTATAATGCTTCCAGGCTTTATCAATTTTATAATCTGAAGAGAGTAACCGATAATTAGACAATGCAAGCTCATAATCACATAGCATGAAGGCATAGTCCCCCAGAACTCTTATTTGAGACTCGATGGAGTTAAACGTATACCTATAGTAAGAAAATGTAATTAGGAAACGGCATAAACTTTGAGCAGAATATCATTATTACACCAGAACAATTGATTCTTAAAGATACATACTTATACTTTCTCATATGCATGAAATGAAGCCCAGGAAAAAAAGAGGAAGGTTTTTCATGGACGCACTATTAACTAGAAACTCAAGAGTTAAAAATCCCAGTGACTCAAGATTATGGTTCTGTTATGATTCCAATTCAGAAGTCCCTGAAGAAGCTGGAGAGGTCAGCAAGTGACCAGAAACCGTCGCACCTGCGTCCTCCTGTAAGTAAAGAGGTCTACGCAAGAAGGGGGAGAATGCAGTTGGAAAGTTAGCGATCTGCCAGGGGGAAGATGATACAAATCATCCTCTTGAAATTATGGTTTCATGATCTTAATGTTTTGTTATTGTTTCTTCTTCCACCTCAACAGCATCATCAGTTCCATCGAAGTTGCCTCCCGAGTTAAGCATCGGTATCAGAACCGGATTGTACTACCTATTGAAACATGGAGTCATAGGAAGCAAGAATCAAGGCATTGATCAAGGATGATCAAAGAACGGGAAAGCAATCTAATTGTCCAGCAATTGGCCCAGCTGGAAGCGTCATCCTCACAATCAAGTGCAGAGGTTGCCCATCCTTCACCTCATTCGGTAGGCAAATATCTTCCACAGAGGAGAATGCACCTGAATACCCGAGTGGGCACACCAAGGTGATATTCCAGTTTTCTCTAGAGAAAATGCAGAAAGTTGGGTAAGTCGGTCAGATAGAATTGTCAGCCTAAATCTAATGCCAGACTAGGACAGACAACAGATGATCCTAACACATCCAGATGTTGAAGCGAGGGACTGGTTCCTGCTTACCAAACACAGTTATACTTTAACACATTGGCAGAATTTTGAGTTGAAGTTGGAGGACAGATGAATTTTCGTCTCAGAATTCCTTCTATCATTTAATCAATTTCCAGCACACATTCTTTCTAGGAGAACCAAAACAGGACTTGTAGGCAAAAGGTTCTTGCACAGGTCAAAGACTGTCAGTGCATGAGAAGTTCCCTTTGGCCCTCCAAACATCCTCCCTCCCATATGCAGCAGACCACATGATCACATTACATTGGAGGATTGTGACTGGGGCAACGGGCACAACAGCAGAAGGCAAACAAATTTGGGATTTATGAATCAGAAACTTTCATTATATTTCTCACATGAAACTTTCATTATAGATTGGAGTGACTTCATAAATATATTCACATGGCAACCTGGAGAATTTTCATTCTTCACACGACAACACAATCCTTTGATCCCTGATCAGGATGAACCGAGGAGCGCACCTTCTGTTGGATAGAAGCTTGAAACCGTGTTCCTCCACTCATCCAAAACTGATGCCCCCATTAATTCAAAAAAAAAAAAAACTGATACCTCCATCAAAACAATTTTTTTGAAGAAAAAAGGGAAGATCACACAAGTGACGATCAACGCAAATTGAATAACATATTCGATCATGAAAACATGACAGACCAGAATGGTTCTCTTTCTATCATTTGCTCCCTCCAAAACCAGTATGAGACAAAACTATCCACATCATGCAGGACAGTGTCCTTCGAGACACCCATCCCTTTAACCAGAACCACATTGTGGCGCTGCCATACGTCCCCTGCAGGCACCACCCTGGATTGAGGCCCAGCATACCTCATCTATAGCCACATCCACCACTGTGAGCTTCTTCAAGCTCCATACCACCCGGTGAATAAGTACTCGAAGAACAGAAGAGAGCAATCTTCCTTGCCTTATGTACACATGGGACACACTGACATGGGGTGATTCTCAGATAGTAAGCTCCAAGAATTTTTCTGAGCTCAATGTATAGAAACCTACATTTCCTGTTCACAACAAGAGCAGCAATGCACTTTCTAGTCAACACCTCAAGATCAGATGTTCAACCTGATGTGTTAATGTTGACATTTGGGAGATATGGAGGGATTTCGGTGGAAAGGATCAGTCTGGTGGACTAGAAACTCAGTCATCCGTAGATCACACGTTGGGGAAATATATACATATTATGGCATGATCCATACCTTAAACAGAAAAAAAGATAACTACAACTGAATAAAAAACCCTCAAGCGAAGTGACAATTGAGAAAACCTACAAGATAACTCCTTGTACTCACGAGAAAGATTCAATGAAATAAACGTCAAATAGTATTATTAGAACGAAACGGTTTGGGTGTAGTGTCATGTGGGCATAGGATCATGTCAAAGTATTCTTTATTCAAGAAAGAAGGTATTTGAAACTAGACAGTTAACTCACAATCTTAAGTGGTCATCCCTAAATCCAAGAAGAGCAACACAGATTTTTTTTTTGAAAGAAATTTGATTCAGAAGGCGATCACCCGACCAAGCGTAATCACCATGCTTACAAAGGTATATCCCTATAGCCCTACTAGAACAAAGTCATTCCCTTCCCTCTCTATGTTTAGCTCCGGAGAACCAGGTTGCCATGAGGCCCTCGACTTCATGGGAAAGTCCACCTGTAAAAGCCTTCCTTCCCTGGAACACCACCTTGTTTTGATGGAGCCATCTTGCCCATCACATGGTCAACACTTGGCCCTTCTCCTCCCTCCTTGAACCCTTCCTCTGCATAGACTCCCAAAAAGTCACCTCAGATGACACATCTATTGACGGTGGCGTTTGGGTGGCGCTGATCAATTGAGCAAAAGGGCACTCGAAGAATAGACGACTGCAGTCCTCTCCTGTTGAGCATAATGCGCACTCAGTCGATGTGTCTGGGTACATCTTCTGAATGAAGGCATGTGTCACCAGTCGTCTTCGCACTAAGATCCACCCGAAGATTTTTACTCTCAGCGGAATTTTTTGATGTCAAATCGCCCGACATGCCTGTTTAGTTGTGTACTCCGCTGGTCACTCTTGGATCTCCTCATATGCCTTTCTGCTGGAAAACGGAGCGCTAGTCCATTCCCAGCCATCTCATTCCCCCGGTCTTGAACTCCATTGACTCAAGGCTTGCTGCATGTTCAAGAGTTCTGCCATCCTCTGGTCCGACAGAGCGCTATCAATCCGTGGGCACCATGCGCCATCCCAATAATCCCCCACCGTGGCATTAGGACACCGGGCCAACGCAAATAGCCTCAGGTATGCCTCTTATAGTGGGCCACACAGCGACCACACATCCAACCACTACTGAAATATTTAGCCCTCACCTAGCCTGGCCAAAAATAATTCGCGATCTTTGGGACATTCTGTCTTAATCCCTGCCAGAATCCTCTAACTGAGGCTGCTTTTATCCCAATTTAGACCCTGACCATAACTATCTCATATTATATTGATGGTGAGGTTGTCCTTTGGGTTCATGATTCTTGTCACCCACTTTGTGAGAAGGGCCACATTCATACTTCATATATGTACAACCCCATGTCCACACTGTATGGTGAACTTGCATAAAGTATCCCATGCCACCAAAGCAGATCCACAACCTTGTTCAGTCCCTGAGCCTTTCCAGAAAAATATTTGCACTTAGGCCTTCTATACGTTTTCCAATATCTGCTGGCACCTTGAAAACGGAGAGGTGAAAGATTGGGATTGATGACAGTACCGACAGCAGTAGCACCAAACGCCCTCCTCTCCACAGTACCTTGGCTTGTCAGCCTTCCAAACATCTTTCGATCTTTTCTACCACCTCGTGCCAGTCTATATTATTTAGTTTCCCCCTCTTCAACGTCAGGCCCCTCAAAAGGTGGTGATAACATGCAAGCTTGGTGACAAGTGCATCCACCGCTAGGATGAATAGTGGTGGGCCAAGCGGGCAACCTAGTCTCAACCCCCTTTGCGGTTGTATCCGCCCGCCTTCCGATCTACCATTCACCAGCACTGAGAACGAGTGTGAGGTAATGCATCTCTTTACCCACGTGATCCATTCCCTGAGAAACCTCTCTTTTTCATCGATGCCCACAGGAAATCCCAGTCTAATGTGTCCTATGCTTTGGCAATGTCTACCTTCCACATATACCTCTTGATTCCTTTCCTTTTCCATGAAGCTAACATCTCCCTCATCACAATGGCACTATCGACTAGTAACTGGCCTGGTATAATGCTGACTGAGCGGGTCCTATTAGCTCCCCGATCACCTCCCTCAACCTGTTTGCCAGTACTCTCGCAATAATCAGAAAAATGAAGTTGGACAGTGAGATTGGTCTGTAGTCCTCGATTCTTTCAGCTCCGCATTGTGTCGGTAGAATGTGTCCTTGATTCTTTCAGGCTCTATTAATACACTCCATAATCCCCGTCCCCTGACAAAATTCTTCCATCGCGTCCATTATGTCCAGCCCAACTAACTCCCAAAAATCTTTATGGAAGAATATGTGCAGGCCATCTCGTCCAGGCGCACCTTCGGCATTGAGGCTTGTGATCGCTCCCTTGACCTCTTCCTCGGAAAAAAGTCTGATCAGCTCTGCCCTGTGACCCGGGTCGCACATCTGCGCCCCTCTACCATCCCATTTCCACCTATTACATTTCCCCTTCTTATAAAAATCTCTGAAGTTTCTTTCAAAAAAAAAGCTCTGAAGTATTCCGCAATTGCACAGCCCACCATATGTGCTCCAGCGTGCTCCTGTCCTCCCACCGTCAATCGCCCAAAATGATTTCTCCTCTCCTTCCGTTTGCTGCAAGATGGAAGAATCATGCGTTCGCATCACCTGCCTGCAGCCATAGCTATCTTGATCATTGTCACCAGTCCATCTCGAGTTTCTTGTCTTCCACTGCGATCATACCCCTCCATTTCCTTCTTTCTTCGGCCTCATCATCGTCTAAATTCCTGACATCTTCTACATCATCCAATTGCTTGATCCGTCGCAGGGCCTCACTTCTTATCTGGTTCCTGACAGCGTGTATACACTTCCAGAATCCCCACAAGTGGTTTCGCAACCAATGGATACTAGCTCCGAGCATCTCCATCGCGGATCTGAGCCGGGTTTGTGATGACCACGTCTGCACTACCTCCTCCTTGAAGCCTTCCTCTTGTAGCCATCATCTATCCATTTTGAAATAGATGGACCTTCTGCACATCTCTATGCTGACCCATACAATCCGGGTATGGTCTGATAATTGGCATGGAAGCAATCTCACAATGGCCAGTGGAAAACGCTCTGCCAGCTCTATTGAACATAGGAATCGATCCAGTCTCGATCAGCTGTTGCACCCCATCTTACCCCTCCATGTATAAACGCAATCTTCTGGCCCCATTTCTTGCAATGCCTCCTCTCAAATGAATGCCAAAAATTCTTCAGAATCCAGGTCTCTCCCTCCTGCATCGTTTGGAAAGTGCCTACCATATTAGCCAACTCCCATCATAGGTTGGATCTCCTCATGACATTTGCTGGACCATAGACTGAGGCAACAACCAACTTGAAGACATCACCCAATCGTTTCGGTTTGACTGCCACGGCGAACTGCACTGTCCACACCGCCGATTTGAAAACACTGCCTCCTTCCAAGCTACCACCGTGCCCCAACCGCCCAACTATGTTAACTGTTATGAAACCCTCCAGAAAGTCTCTTCCTAACCCATTCCATTCCCTTGGCTCGCACCATTCTAACATTATTTCTTGTAGGCACGCGACTGTGCCTCCCCATTCACGCAAGTATCTTCCCGCCACTCCCAATCACGCAAGAAGAGCAACACAGATAACAAGCTAAAAAAATAACTTTGAAATGAACACCATTGGGGAAGAAATGTGCAAGCACACTCTCTTGAGTTATTATTGAGGAAGAGGTGAACTTCAATATCTACAACAGTTGGAACTAAGATCTCAGACGATGATGACCATGTTTAAATCACAGTATAAATCAAAATTTTCCACCGTCCCAGACAGCAAATTAATTACAAAAAGAGTAGCTCTCTACATCAAGGTTAAATTCTACCAGCGATTGAGGAATCCCTCTTCCTAAACGACTTTCTCTTAAATCTGCTTCACTGATTTCACTCTAATGATGTGCTTTCCTTTCCCTTTTTTTGAAAAAAGAGAGGAAGATCATGCAAGATTGGTGATCCTCTTGATGAGGTATATACATGTGATACGGTTCCCATCAGAATATATGAGAGAAGGAAAAGAAGAGGAAGCCAAATAAAGCCTGTTGACCAGTCAACAGGCACCAGAGGACCTGGTGGTCCACGTGATGCTGATGTGGCTACTAGCTCCCAGTCTTGACTGGGAGTGATAAGAGAATAAATGATGCCTATAAATAAGAGGGGGAGACCTCCAAGAAAGGCACCGATGGTCAGTTAGAGTTCTTGAAGGGTGTGGGAGAATCTTGGACAGACCAGCTGTATGCGGCAAGAGTCTTCTGAGGGCGTTCATACCAACAAGGGGGCTAGTTACTGGAGGATCGACGTCAACGGGGAAATTCTGAAGACGGATTTGTGGGTGGAAATTGCGACACAACATCTGTAAGTACCTTTCTTGATATATTTTGACCAATTCGATACAGATCGTATCAACATGCTCAATGAATACATACAAGTCCGAAGGCCCCCCACACCGTCGGATTATATCTCTCTAAACCAAGAAAAGGCAAGACTCTTCACTGCTTGCACAACTTTGTCAAGTGACGTCTCCCTTCACTTAAATATAACTTCATTCTGATGCAGTCATATTGCCCGAAAGGCCTCATTTAAGGAGACAAACATACATGAGATTTGCTGGCTGGCCCACACTGCCTCGGCA
The DNA here is from genome assembly GCF_029677425.1 of Wolffia australiana. NCBI lineage: Eukaryota > Viridiplantae > Streptophyta > Magnoliopsida > Alismatales > Araceae > Wolffia > Wolffia australiana. Next base: position 5,929,438 of record NC_135848.1, on the reverse strand, counting down.
GACGCACATTCAAATAAGAGATAAGAATAGTCTTCTTCAACCCCTGCGCATAGAACACACGCTTCCGAGTTTTTCAACAACCATCTCTTTCTGAAGAATCGTGTCACCAGCCTTCATCAGAGGAGCAACGAGCCAAAAATCCGCACCTTCAGAGAGATCTTTAGTTTCTGGCAAGAAGGATAGGAGAGAAGAAGAATAATCCCGTAAGAGAAAAAGGCCCATCAACTTTTCATTAGATTTTAGGGTACATATACATACAGTTATTGGGATTATAATTCAAGGCCCAATAGATATGCCAATGACTATCACAACAGTCAATAGTTGCCTAAAACTGTGTGCTACACCTGCTGGAGCACGTGCTAGCTCATATCCCATTGACACCAACCATCAAGCAGGGGAATTAATGTTTTTCATTTCCAGCTTGAAGAGTAGATCTTTATGTTGTTCACGGAAGAGACCCTTGGTCAGGAGATCTCAAAGATGCTGTTTGGTGTGGATGTACAAGATCTCAATAAGGTCAGATTCCAGCTTGTCTTTGATGAAATGTCTAAGTTGATCTCCATATGTTTGGTCCAATCATGCTGTACTGGATCATGGGCCAAACTAATTCCAGATTGTCATCGCAAAACATGGCGATAGGTTTAGCTGGAGACAAGCCCAATTCACTGGGATCCCTTGAATCCAGAGTGTTTTATAGATCCCCTTGAGAGAGTACAAAATTCAGCTACAGTACTTGAGAGAGAGAGACAACTGACTGTTTCTTACTGCGCCAACAAATTGTCTCTCCAATTCTCAGACATGAATTAACACCTCCCTCAGCCGCTACCAGAACGCAGACAACCCTCTGACTGAGGTCAAGCACCTCTCCCCATCCATCCATAGCCCATAGCTATCTTTCAAGGCCTGCGTAACCATATCCATGTCCAGTCCCATGAACGTGCCCAACCGCTTGGCTAATAAGGCTAGGTTCATGATTTATAGCTTCACTACCCAAGCCCCCCCCACACAAGTTAACCGGTCGACAGACAACATCCCAAGATATCAGTGTCATCACCCTCTTCCCCCAACCCTAAGCTTTTTCATGAGATTCGTCCCATCAAGTCTTCTAGGCCTTGCTGACCCCCATGGGTGATTTCTTGACTAAGACGTAGAAAATGAGGAGCGATGAGAGCACGTAGTGCAACAACACTAGGCCTAGATACCTCACTTCTACTCTGCCTTGCCACCCCTATAACTTCTACTCCACCTTCTAAATGGCTGTCTGTCAGCCTACGCCCTAGAGATGACCCACGACCCCCCCAGTCAACGACAGGCCTAGATACCTCATGTTTAATGTCCCAATCGGCATCCCCAAAGCCCTAGAGCATAGGTCTTCATCCTCTCACAACAACTAAAAACCAACTAAAGCTGATCTGGTATGGTTCATGTGAAGTCTCAAACAGTGTGGGCAGCTTCTTGGCCTCCTCCATTACCACAAATTGCAGTAGAGGGATACCTGCTGGGAAATTTTGGGGTCTAAAATTCCTTCAGCACACCTTGGATTCAGGCTTGAGTTATGCTCATAGCAAAGACATCCACTACATGGACAACAGCAGCAGTGCTAGGGGGCAACCCTGCCTGACTCCCCTCTGTGGTGGAATACATCCCCTCTCAGGCGCCTATTCACCAGCACTAAGAAAGAGAGGGGTACGATGCATTATGTTGGAAACCTCTTCACCTCATAGATGTTCAGAAGAAACCCCAGATAAGGGAGACATGACTTTGTGAAATCCACCTTCCACATAAACCCCATGACCTTCTTTTCCATGCCACCAGTATCTCTGTTGCAACAAGTCCATCATCCACCAGCTGTTTGTCTTGAATAGATGTTGATTGGAACGGTCCAACAAGCTCTGAATTGCTTCTTTAGCCTTTTCGCCAAAACATTTTCTACGATAAAATATATGGAGTTCAACAACTAAATCGGCGTGAAATCCCCAACGTTGATGACTCATTGACGCTTTGCTTGATGCTTTCCCTATATTAACATACATTCATCAAATAACAGCATACCTTTGACATGGACTACAAATGACAGAATAAGTTCATGCGCCATTGCCATTACCTGATCCACCATTCCATTTATAATCAATTTAAGCTGTCGCTTGATGCTTCCAAAAATCAAAGCTATTCATTCATTTTCAGTTTTTACGAGAGAAAAAGCCACAGAGGAAGGTATGCAAGGGGGATGCAAAATCACATAAAAAGCCCAAATTTATTAAATACAAATCGTACAGAGGGCCTTTAGAGTGCTCTATCGTATCTTCTTTCCCTTTCCTCCACCATAAATTTTTTATTTGGTTTTTGAAGCCTTTCCTTATTGCAGCAACCTGTAGCAAGATTACTGTAAATTTAGGCACCAAGTAAGTGGCAACTTAATTAACTCTTCAAATTTTCTGACTCAGTTACCTGTTGATTAAGATCCCGTATTTTGTGCTCCATAAAAGGAATTATACATTTGGAGCATAGATCTTGCATTAAATCTTTGATCTAACAGAGTAAACAAAACACGGTTATATCTTTCACGTAAAATTGATGGAGCTTCCCCCGGAAGAAACTAAAGACAATGCATTTACAAATAAAGGAAAAAGATTTTGAGAAGCACCACAGTGGAAAGCATGTCATGGACGAGGATTACCTCATTAGTGTCTTCATCGCTAAGGTAACAAGAATTATCTGGTTTCAAAATTTCTCCACCTTTCTGTAAAAGAAATGACAAAATACTGCAAATTAAAGTACTCGTGGATAATACAGATTTTGCCACAACATAATTGTTTTTCTCACTCACATTGTGAACCCAAGGATTGGCATGGCCTTCAAAAAGACCAGTTTGAGAAGAATTAATACACAACAAATGAGAATCTTCAGATCCAAAAGTACTCCTCATCTCAGCTAGCATGCTTCCCACTCTAGAAAACGATGATATGTTCAGGAAAATTTGGGGAACACTCCAGCACAAGCTTAGTAAATCCAGTTTCTGACGCAAAAATTCAAAAATATTGATGAATCGTATTACTGCTTTAGAAATATGTTGTAAACTAAATTCATTAATATGGAGTTAAGATACGGCATTTCACAGACAAAGATATGTCAAGTAATAAACTCGATGAAAATCTGATATTTTGTAAAGTTTCAACATGATTAATATTTATAACGATCAAATTAAGCTCAAAAGTTATGGAAGTGGGACACTGATTAAATTATCAAAACAGACTTTACCTCTCTAGATCTTCATTTTGGTTGTCATGGAGCAGAAGGTAGTGTTTCAAGATTTTTGGGTCCATTATACCCTCGTTTAAGAGAGACGGCAACTGATCAGCATTGAACAAATCAGCAAATTTACTTAATGGCTGCTCATCAAGCGTAGAAACGACTAGGAGACCTGAAAATTGATCACAAGGTCAGCCTCAGAGGCTTTAAAGCAAAAAATAGAAGGGAGAAACCAAAAGGTTAAAAGAACCAATGAAGGGATAATGACACCTTACATGCAACAGGATAGTCGAAAGCTTCATGTTCTGAAAAGGAAAGTGTACGTAATAGCTCCCGGTTAAAGGTCTGAAACCAAGGTGGTTGTGCAGATTGGCGTCCTACAAAAGAGTAGAAAATAAGTAAGCTTCCCTGATTTCCAAAAATGAAGAAACGGGTCAAAAGATTCTTTTATTATCAGCTCCAATGGGAGTCTTCTCACCCGACACAAGGAATCGTATCAAGCCGGTATATAAGAATGCAAAATACTGCCTGGAAGAATGACTATTCTGTTGAGATGATGTCTCGTTACCTAATCCCCCAAAGAATTTTTTAAACCCTGTAGTGATCGCTGACATTCCCTAGAATCAAGATTCATTATATGTCAAGAATGATTAATCTCCTTACAAAGTGCTGGCGATTCATTCACATACCCCATTACAGTCTTCTCACCCGACACAAGGATGCTCAAAGGTAACTAGACAGTAAATTTTCCAATCTTTTTGATTTTTAAAGCAACTTTCATGGGCATGATCCCATTTTTTGGGCAGGCTGCAAGAACAGAAACTTCTTGAATTGTTTGCAGCCATACTTCCCAAAAGTCACAGATGGACAAGTGAATCATTTTGTTTCACTGCCTATAGCCTAGATCTGTTGATCTAGCATAAAAAGATGATCACGTAATCTGGATCAAGCCCTCAAGCATTATTTCAACATATTGATTCCGATGTATGAGTCTGAGGTCATCACACTTCACTTTTATCGAGTGCCTGAGTTAATAGTTCCTGAGCTAGACATATGATGTGTTTGCCATGATCAATGTGGCAAAAAGCTGTGGTGGCAAAGAACAATAGGTTTCTGGGAAGGTACTTTGTGATTTCTTCTCCGTCCTGATTTCCTTGGCCTCTATTTTCTAGTGCAGATCACCTGGCGCATATGGGAAGAGTAGTAACAGGAGCAGACGTCACTGATCAAGAATGTCAATCGCTGATCAAGATTGCCACTGGCTCTGATACCAAGTCATCAAGCAGCCTTCCGTTGACACGTGGTATTCTTGGGCCCCTATCAATCCAAACATTTCTATACAAAAGGGGGAAAAACCAATAGCATTCCCATGCGACCTCAGTCATATCTAGGCGCATTTTAGTCATTTGGTGCCGCTAGGAACATTTGTTTCATCTTATGTGCTAGGGGTATTCTGGTCACTTTCCCTGTTAAAGTTAGTTTCCCTTAAAGTGATGTTCTCTCTTGGGAAGGGCAACGAAGTAGTATTATCAGAAAGTGGTGTATGGTTGCACTATCTCTATCTTCGCTGGCAAAGTCCAGTCGCCCATCCCTCTCCAGTGACGTCCACCCTACTGCTTTCCTTCCCTGGACGACATCCATTCCCCCAGTCCTTTCTTCTCGGGAAAATCTTTTTTTTTTCCATCTCTGCCCATTCTCTTCCCGATTAGAACCACATTCCAAGAAACATCTCAATACCTAGATAGAAGAGATTCATTCCTTTTTCTTCTCTAGCAAATTAATAACGTGTAATCAAAAAAATTATTTAGATGAGGCACATCTCAAAGGAAGTCTGAAGTTCTGCCAAAGCGATGCCAGAGAACCAGTCTACTGTTGAAGGATATTGGCAAATAATTATTCGACCGAAATAATTATATGCTGAGATTACAATGAAAGGATTCAGATGTTTACAGATAATTAACATAAAGATACTGCACCTGTTCTATGAGCACCTTAAATGATTTAAAGTTCTAGTACTGGAGCTCGATGTCATAAAACCTACAAGCAAATTAGTTTTTTACACAAAATAGCCTGAATGTTTTGGTAAAATTTTGAAGGTTAAGGATAGATAACCAGACGATGAAAAACCCAAATTAAAGCGAAATACTATGATCTTCATTCTACCTATGGTCAGTTTCATCGTCCTGTCAATGTCTAAAGAATCTACTCTACCTCACCTGGTCTTCAGGCGGCTTGTCCACTGTCAATCCCTGTCTCCTCCATTTGAACTATACTCAAATCGTTCCCGTTTCACTCTCCAACCTCTGGAACATCTACCCTTCCCCCCTATCCCCCTCCCCTGATTCATACCTAGATCAAGGTTTGTATCACTCAACAGCTTGGAATTAAAAAGAGAACCCAGGACAATTTTTTTTTTGAATGAAAAACATCTATAATTAAAGAAGCACACAGATTATTGTTGTGTATCGTTGGTTTGGCCCTGGACGAGGTGGGGGGTATGGGGGGGCCATGATGGGCCTTCTTATTTTTTGGCCTAGATTCCTCCTGTCCATGTGTACCGAGGATCACCAAGCTGGGTGATCTTCTTTATGGTTTCAAAAAAAAAAAAAAAGAAGCACACAGATTATTTCATCTTTAAATGCCATCCATGTTTTTTGTAATTAGTATACAGAGAGGTGGCATTTCCGAACAAAGCTCCAAGGCACATGCAGTGCGTTGAAGTAAGAAATTAATTCGGCAGTTCAAAGAGATACATTTGCAGTTCATCAAATATTTAGGAAAAAGACATCAACATTGACAGTTTCCAAAGAAATGCTGCAATGCCAGGCAAAATTTATTCCTAAAAAAATACTTGGCGAAATATTGTGTTGGACTAATTTTCACATCTTTGACATTCTGATGAAGGGAAATATCAACTGAAGAGTAGTTCCATATTCAAAAATTCTAACACAGCTGTGTTTAGATCACTGGCATAACAAGTGGTCCATAAAAGTTATAAATGAGGTCCATTCTTAGCAAACTATGGCAAGCTTGGAATTTTCAAACGAACCAAGTTTATACTGTCCCCCCGAGGGCTTCCCTCCTGGTTGCAAATAATTGAAGTTGGAATCTGGAAACTGGATATCACTTCTATCACTCACGACCTGCTCGAGCAAGTTATCTGCAACCTGAGAAAAATGAAGTTTCCTTATCCATGCTAATCTAAGGAATCAACCTTTTTTCAAAAAAAGATCTAAGGAATCAAATTGAAATAAAAATATAGAAAATCTGGAGAATGACATTTTTTAGGTTAAAAAACACGAGGTGATGATAGCAACATCCATAGTTTATCCAAGAGACATGGATGAAATCAAGACAAAAGAATATTTCTTGCTCAAAAATCCACGATAGATTTTGATTCATTGAGTTCTGCATATTTCCCAGTGAAGACACGTCTTAAGCAAATTAATAAACTAGCATCGCGAACATAGAAAAACTGATTAACACGATCAAAAGATTGCAGCGTAGACAGGGAATATGGGGCCAAGGAGACATAGTGAAGGTATTTTGTTGACTGACGATGATAGTCAATATTCCAAGAATGTTCTTCAATTCATATCTCATGAACGCCCTTTCTTCTTATGTCTTTCATGGACTTTGTAATAAAGAAAAACTGTCCTCATGAGATCCCATTGGAGTTGGGTCTTATAGGGACAGGTCTTATAAGCACTGTTAGAGCACCGCTGTGTAAGTTTTACAAATACATCTCTTTGTGGATTAGAAAAGCACACCACGTCATTGTTTATTTTCTTCTTCTGTTGACAGAAGAAACAAGCTATATGCAAAGCTTTTGACAGTCAGGTATCTTGTGATTTATGAAATAAAATTCATGGACCCCATGCTTGGGGGACACCCTTTCCAACCAAAGAATGGAAAATTATATGAGGATGCAGCAAACCCTAATACAGTTAGGCCTGCTGGAAGAGATGAAGGACAGTTGGGCGTGGATAGGCGCATCCATCTCTGTTTGAGATGCTTATGTGAAGCTCAGTCACAGACACCTAAGGGAAGACCTGAGGATCCTCCATGTGTATGGCATCATATGGCGACAAAAGCTCCCCCTTAAGGTGAGATTTATCTGTTGACTGCTCCTTTGACGAAGACTAGTGACGAAGGTTGTCCAGAAGAGATGGATCCCAAAAGCTTTGACGCAGTGTGCTAGGAGCGCAAATGGCGATGAGGATTGCGCCCACCTCTTCTTTGAATGCTCGGAGCAGGCATTTTGGGACTCTATACATAGTGGTGCACTCGAGGGGCGAGAAGGCAGGTTGGACCCTTCACAGTCCTCTGACACTATGGCTGCGCAGGAACAAAGTCATCTTCAACGAAAGGGAAGAAGCCGCGAGTTTTTCTGCCGCATGGTTTAAAGGCCCAGGCCAGCCTCTCAGGCCCTACGTGTACTTTAGATCATATTTTTTCTCATTGGAAGGGTCACCAACTAAGTCTAATCTCCCTTATCTTTCTTTCAAAAAAATAAAATAAGCAAGGTCATCAAAGTTTTGGAATGAGCTTTGCATATATACAGCTTCCGCCTTCTCATAGAAGAAGAATCAGTAAATTTACTGGAAAACCCAAAAAATTTCGAGAATCCATCGATCAATAGAGAGAAATGTAGGCTAAGATCCAATTAACCAACCCATATGTTGCACAACAAAATCAAATTTCGATTATTTTTGAAACGTGAAAAGCATATACAATCAATAAAACCTGTAATTCTTCTTACGGCCTGCATATTTGGTTTTCAACGACGAAAGAGAGCTAACATTGAACAGATCATGAACACCACACATCTTCCAGTATCGATAGCAGCGGTTTGGAAAACAGAAAATACTTAGCCGAAGAAGAACAACAAGCAGTGAAGAATGAGTCCTCTGGACAATGGTCCAAAGAAATGCAGAAAAATGGAGAAACTTTTTTTAATTAACCATAAAGAAATGGCTGAAATCCTTTGAAAAATCACATGAAAAGTAAAACATCTTTGAGACCAATATTGGCAATTATCCGTTTTGCCAACATTTTGTCGCCATGTAACACAAAATTCAAGCTACTCTTCGATAGAAATAATTTGAAGAAAATTAAATCAAGGCAAAGCGCGGAGAAACGCTTCGAACACACCTCTGGGGCCTTCTTATAGATATCGGAAGCATAAAAAATCCGTAATCTGAATTCCTGGAGTCTGTAGGGCTGGTCACTGGCCGTGCGCACGGGCACTAAAACACAACGGAGAACACCAAAAAGGATGAGAACCCAGAGACAAAGATTCATAATTTGTTCGAATCGAACAAAAACTCACCGTCTATGTTCTCAAAGATAGAGAAGGGGCGGATCATCTCCACAAAATTCAAACCGTTTTTACGACAACACTGTTCGGCGAGTTCGGAGGAGAGTACCATTACGACCGGAGCGATCTCGTCCACGAGCATTTGCCTTAGCGGGGAATCAATGCTGGAAGCCATCCCAGATCTTCCTCCGTCGAAATTCCAATCTAGACCGACGGATTCAGACTGCGGACGAGAAGATGGAGCTACAATTCAATTGCACAGCAGGCCTTTCCGATCTGGTGATTGATCTGGTGAAGATCCAGCCCGTTTTGTTCATGCTCTCTCCTCTTCGCAGCCCCCAGTTGGGGGAGAAGGTATTAATTTCATCTATACTATGAAAGTTTACCTGAACTAATTTCATATTTATATTTTCTCATTTCTACTATTTATCCTATCTTTCATTATTACCTTACTTCTCTGAAAGTTTACCTGAACTTATATCATATTTATACTTTCTCATTTCTATTCTTTATCTTGACTTTGATTATTACCTAACTACTCTCTCATTTATATTCTTTTATCTTTCATTATTACCTAACTACTTCTCTGAAAGTTTACCTGAACTAATATCATGTTTATACTTTCTCATTTCTATTTTTTATCTTATCTTTCATTATTACCTAACTACTTCTCTGAAAGTTTACCTGAGCTAATATCATGTTTATACTTTCTCGTTTCTATTTTTTATCTTTTCTTTGATTACTATCTGTCTACTCCTCTGAAAGTTTACCTGAACTAATATATCATATTTATACTTTCTCATTTATTTTCTTTAGCTTATCTTTGATTATTACCTAACTACTTCTCTGAAAGTTACCTGAATTAATATCATATTTATACTTTCTCATTTATTTTCTTTAGCTTATATTTGATTATTACCTAACTACTTCTCTGAAAGTTTACCTGAACTAATATCATATTTATACATCATTTCTTCTCTTTGTTTTATCTTTGACTATTATCTAAACAACTTCTCTCAAATTTACCTGAACTAATGTCATTGTAATACCTTCTAATTTATTCTCTTTATTTTATCTGTGATTATTGCCTACATTACTTCTCTTAAATTTACCTCAGCTAATATCATATTTATACCGTCTCATTTATTATATGTATGTTTTCTTTGATTATTATCTAAACTGGTTCTCTGAAAATTTACCTGAACTAATATCATATTTATACCTCATTTCTTCTCTTTGTTTTATCTTTGACTATTATCTAAACAACTTCTCTCAAATTTACCTGATCTAATATCATTTTAATACCTTCTCATTTATTCCCTTTGTTTTATCTGTGATTATTGCCTACACAACTTCTCTGAAATTTACGTCAACTAATATCATACTTATACCTTCTCATTTATTCTCTTTATCTTTTCTTTGATTCCTACATAAAATACTTCTCCAAAAGTTTGCATGAACGACAATCATCTTTATTCCTTCTCATTTCTTCGCTTTATCTTAATTTTTATTATTACCTAAACCACTACTCTGAAAAATTAACAGAACTAATATCATATTTATATTCTCTCATATACTCTATTTATCTTATATTTGACTATGAAACATACGAATAATCTTTTCTGATGTAAATAACCATGAGAAGTCAAATGTTGTTTCAAATAGAAAGTAGAATAACTAGTTGGAGGAGAAAGTATAAAATCCACCCAAACTACTACTCTTAAAGTTTACCTGAACTAATATCAAAATTATACCTTCTAATTTTTTGTATTTATCATATATTTTATTATAAAACATATGAATATATATTATGATGTCATGAATAATGGTTTAAGTTTAACGCATGGTCTGGATAATACTGTCGTATAACTATGGCATTCTAGGTGTCATAGTATTATTAAAAAATCTGAATATAATAGAGATTTACCTGGCAAGTGAAGTACAATATTATACGTAAATGACTCATTTGTATGATATTTTCTGTTAGTCTGTCCTTCAATAGGTCTTCAGAATCAAAGATGCGATAGATCTCACTTATTAATGTTGTCTAAAACATCATCTGAAATATTATACAGAGCAGCTAAGAATTAAAGTTTTTATTTTCATGAATAATGGTTTAAGTTTAACACATGGTCTGGATAATACTGTCGTATAACTATGGCATTCTAGGTGTCATAGTTTTATTAAAAAATCCGACTATAATTGAGATTTACCTGGCAATTGAAGTACAATATTTTACGTAAATTACTCATTTGTATGATATTTTCTGCAAGTCTGTCCTTCAATAGGTCTTCAAAATCAAAGATGCGATAGATCTCACTTATAAATGTTGTCTAATGATACTAATGTACGTTCCAGATAACTAGTAGTGATATAAAGATAAAACTGAGAGTAATGTGTTAGTGAAATATGAGTTATACTCAAAATAGGCATCAAGAAAACTCTTCAGCCTAAATGATAAGTCATGAAAAATATCATGGATGCATAAATCAAGCCATATCTTGAAGTCAGCATATTGAATTACAAGAAGTGGACCATGTACAGATTAAATGAGTTAATGAATGAAGTTTTTTTGAATGATATCTCCAGTAAAATCTGGTAGAATACGGTATCTATGTACAAACCGAAAGTATCAATTTTGATGTTTTCAAAAACATCTCAATGACCTTGGCGTGTGAGAAAAAGGATGGAAATACACAGTAATGTCTCAGATGCGAAATGAACTTAGAGAGGAATGATGTAAAAAAAATAAATTCAACCTACAAACTAATTGTGGGGATATAATCTTGATTTGATTGTCTAATAACGAGACTGGTTTATGTACCTTGAACATTATTTGATTTTATTTTAACATATATTTTACATATCAATAGTGTCTATGTTATGTGGTAGAATAGACGAGTTGGTATAATATATTTTTAATAATGATTGTTGGTTGAAGCCAATAATGTGTTACAAATCTTGTTTAATACTCATCAGTACAATATATTCATTATAATGGATGTGTGATATTTATACTTAAAATCCATAAATACATAAAAATGACTAAGTAATTTATAACAAGATTTTTATAGTGATTATTAGTATTTAATTATGTGTTTTAAACATTCATATTCAAATGATACTCAAGAAGGACATCAAAATATCATGAAGGAATACCACTATTTTGTCTCACTCACATGATGAGTATCGCTGATCCAGTAGCCATTAGTACGGAGACACTATGGGCAGATAGTGTGTGCTTTTGAGGTAAGAGTTCATTAAATTTGTCTGTACGAATCATTGCATGGTAGTTAACCTAATGTAAATCAGGTTGATTCATCTCATGCTTTTATAAGTGAGCCTTAGCCTTGAGATAATAAACACATCAGCTGGATGGAATGTTTTTCATCGATTAAGACGTATGAGTTTCCAATCTTTACATTTTGAACATACTTCGCTAGGGTGCATCGAGAGGTTCACAATGATGATTGCACGATCTAAGTAGGATCGTCCACCCTCAGTATGAGAGGAAACAGTTCAATCAATACTATGTGATGGAGTCCCTGGCCGATGCAGTGGAATATTGGAAAAGATTTCTCTGATGTTTTTTTACTGCATTAGTACTAACACCGGCGAATGATTAAGGTTTGTCAGTTTAATATGTCCTAAATCATCTTAAGAGCGTCAAGCAGACGAGGAACTATACTTTCACGAGAACTAACGATACGAGGTTCCACAAGTCACTCAATACACTCGTTTGGATCTTCTAGAGCACAAGGTGTATCTTGGCATATTTAGGTTGGAAAATCAACCTACTTATTGGGATAAATTTATCAATGATTAATTAATTTATATGATGATATAGATAATTAGTGCAAAATACCGATTGATGATATTGCCCACTAGAGTCATTAAATACATTGACACATGGGCATAAAGGGTTCCAAACAATTAGTATTTTGGACATTGGGTATAACTAAGAGAAGACCCTAAACAAAGTTCACCCGAGACAGATTTTTTGTGGTGTCCTCCCTTCTTCCCCCCTTCTCCTCTTGGTTCCTCTCCACTCCTAATGTGATCAGAATGATGTAAGGGATTTTGTGGAGTGACAACAGAGATCATCAATGTGAAGGAGGCAATTCGATGTGTCATGCAGAAGTGATCTGATCATCAAATTTTAACAGTTGTTTCAGTAACTTACTTAATTTTGAGATTATCCATGGATACATTATGAGGACAAGTTTGTGTGTAGCTTAACACGATGCATTAATGGAACCAAATAATATCTAACTCCACCATGTGCAACATGATTAGATAAATAACATGTTTTGGTTTCTTTCAAATGTCTGATTCATTTTGTATTTATTTTGCACTGCAAAAATATCATCCCAGATCATCCATCATTTGAAAACCCAGCATAAATAATAAAAACAAACTGCTAATTTACTCAACAAGTATCAAACTATCTCTTCCAGAGTTAAATTTAGAATAAATTCAAGTAATCTAACGCAAGTGTGTAGTACACGAGTAATCCAAAACTTTCAAAAATATTTGAATATCATTAAAATCGTTTGAAAAAATAAAGTTATAAATATTTATTTTAAATATGGCATAATTTTAATTAAATATAGTCCAGATAAATATAATCCAATTTTTTGAAGTCCCAAAATATTACATCATAATTTGGTCATTCTAACTTAGTGTTTTAGTATATTATTCTAATAAATTCTCTCTACAATATATATATTTAAAATTCATAAATCCAAAAGGTAATAACAAGTATCGTCATCTATTCAATTTTATGTGGATTTACCACGAAATGTCCAGTTTTGCTTGATTTGTAATATATTCATTGTGGAGCTCAAGTTTTACATTATTTTGATGAAGGAAATCTACTCATTCATGAAAAATAGATTTTAGAGACAGCTAATCCTCAATAAATCAATACGATAATAATATTTCATTCTTGATGTTGTGACAAATTTAAAATGTATATATTAATAATAAATTTTTGTTGTCCATAAGTTTTTCAACCATTAGATTTTTTGTAAAAAATAAATGCCTGCATTCTCTCCAATTCATTTTTTTCTATCCCTTATACCATTGATTTTATAATTTCCAGCATTCATTGACTTAAAATCAATACTTTTTATATTTCTGACACATACTTTTTTCCTCATTCTCCATAATCCCATTTTTAAATTTAAAACCTGGTCTCTTTAGTTATTAGTCCATGTCACCCTGATGAATAAAAAAATAAAAAGGCATCAGTTAATCATCAGTTTTTATTGCATGGTAATTTTTTCTGCCAAAGTATATTTTTTCAATCATTAGTTGTGCTTATCATTGTAAGGAGATATTATTGGTTCTCATTTGATCAAATCGAATGATAACACGTGGAAGGGAAAGAAATATGGCCGGAAAACCATCAATAAATTCCATGAAATAAAATATATGCTATAAAATTATACAAATATATTGATTCAGACATAGCAAAATAGTATCTGTATGAATACACTTAAAAATCATAAAAATCTATTTTTAACTCATTCAAACTTTTTTTGATATTATGATATTGGAAAAATATTGAAAATACCAATAAATAAATAAAACACAAAATCACAAGTAAAAAAATAAAATTATTTTAGATTTGATATACACACACGCATACAATTATTTTGACGTAGATAAAATGTTAATTTCATGATGCAAACTTATTCATTAGAATGTTATCATGGATTTAAAGAGAAATAAGAAGCATTTAGAAATCAATGAGAGAGTGACTGACTTAGGAATATTGAATAGTAGAGCTCTATTAAAGGTGTTTTTCACTTGTTAGTCAACACAAATGTTTCTAAAAAATGAAAAAAACAGGATATGCCATTGAGTCTATCATGCTGGTTTTGTGGAGTTACAAATTGTGTTTCTGCTGATTACTATAGAAATTGAAACTTGAACTAAAAACTGACCAAATTTTAGTTAATAGTCACAATGAATATTATTTTTAACAAAAAAATGAAAGTCAGTAGGATCTGGATTTGTGATTTTTGTGTAGTTTCTTGGAGTTGCATGTGAAACAAAATACATCATGGTGATTGAGAAAAGTATACACAAAGGGAAAGACACTTCACCCAATTGTTATCTGGATTATAACTTTCATTTATTTGAAGGTATTTCAAAGAGATTAATATCTCAGGTTGAGAGGGGAGACAAGAGAGGTAATGGGAACATATATCGATTTATTAATTTTTATTACCTAACACAATATTTATTTAAATATCTTATGTTATATGTTCAGTGGTAGAAAGAGTGGTTTTGTAGAGAGCACTCGTGGAGATAAGAGAGGTTTTGGAGAATCCATCTGCAACATATTTGGGAAATGCACATATAAAAGTACCTGTGAAATTTATATTAACGAAACCTTTATAAAGATGTTCTATTTATTTAAGAAACTTTATGATGAAATAATTTCTTAAATATTTGGGTTAAAACATTTCTATTATTTGTAACTAGGAGTTATGTTTTTTGAAGCAGTTAGAGAAACATTTGATGATTCCAACTCTGGAAAGAAGAAGCAAAGTTAGGTTACAATGAAAATCACTGATAGAACATATCATAATTTATCAAAACAGTTCTTATTTTAATCACAAGTTCTAAGGCAGGACTTTAAGAGTGCCAAGAATGCAGGAATTTTTTCAGGTGATGTTACAAGGGTGCAAATTTAACAGACGTATGTTTTCTTTTCCTGTAAAATCTTGGCAAACTGTCATATGCATCATTTTTGTGCTTCTCATGCTTAAGCTGTCAACATAATATTTGAGATTATTCTAGAATGCTTAAGGGACTCGCCAAGACGAGCTTTATAATCCTTCACCCCCAAAGTCTTCCACATGCATTTTGAGGGTAGACTATGGAGCTCATCAAAAATAGTTTTCTTTCCTTCGATATCTCCGAGTCAACATCGGCCTTACTCTTAAAACTGTGATCCATGACATCCCACTATAGGATTAAGTATCTAGCTCGGCAGGTATAAAAAACTACAGGTGTCATAGTTCGGGATAAACCTGATTTATGGATTAAATGTATAGTATCTAGCCCGGCAGATAGTTAATTAAACTAGATATTTATTCAGGCAAACCTCTTCAGAGATGGATTTCATAAGTACAGAGAGGAAGAAACACATTTTGGTCTTAAGAATGAAGAAATATATTTTTATACAAAGAGCATAGGACTCATCATCACGAGAATATGAGCAGAGTGAAGGAAAAAAGGTAATCAGTTTTCAGGTAGAGAAAAAGGAAACAATAGGTGGTGACTATTCACATGAGGGACTTGACATGAAAAGGAATGAAAGTAGAAAAGATGGAAGGAAATGATGAACAAGGTTAAAACATGGAATGAATGCGCATTAAGAATTCTGCGAACACGACTGAACTAATGATCACTCAAAGGCCCAAAGGTTTATTGATCCTACGGGACAAATCCATTGCAGACAGATAAATTATTGAGAGTCAAGTAACATCAAAAGAAGAGAATTCACCGGGCTAGGTCTGAAGCTTCCAATCAATGGAATACTCAAGGTATAAATATGTCAAATAATTTACCGGAAGGCATTTAACCAAGTGATAGAAAATAAGAGAAGTAGCAAAAGAAGTACGCCAACAAATGGCTCGATATGGGCAGATGGAATTTGAAGAAGTGATAGTAGAATATGAATCTAATATAATTAAAAGGGACTATTAAGGAACAAGAAAAAGAAACAGAGAAGCCAACAATAATTGTCATCGGGCAGTAATGAGTCATGTATAGAAATGGACAAAGAGATCTGTACTATTTAGAACGAGCCATTTTTTATCACTTTTAATATTTTCAAACTTTTAAAAACCAGGAGAAAAACGAAATATTACCTTATAATTATTTTGATCGAATCGAAATATGCAAATTGCCACAGGCAAATTAAACGAAGGGGAAGCGTACATGATTACACGTACAAATTTAAGCCTTAAAACATACTACAAATGAATCTTACCAGAAAATTCCAACGGTTCACATCAACGCTTGTTATAAACTTCGTTTTCTCAAACCCAGAACTGGACTAGACCTAGAGCAGAACGGGGATCAGGGCATATGGATGGGATTTCTAAGAGTTTCTTAACGGGAAATTAACCTTTTCCCTGGGCTTGCATAATTTTTGAGACATACGAGGATTTCTAATGATTGAAAATTTCAATTGTTCCAAAACACGGCATTCAGTTGCATAAAGAAAGGAGAATTATTTCCTCTCGTCAGGCGACCTTCCTTGGTACAGAGTCTGGTAATCACAGATTCGACATTTATAGCGACAGCATATTAACCCTTGCATTCCACAAATTTAACGCAACCTAGGCGCATATTACAGCTTCATACAAGAGACAGGGACTTTGAAGAAACAATAAAAGTTCAGCAAAAAGGCGTACTCATTGGAAGAGAATGAGTTTTTCATATGAAGATGAATGAGAGTTTTATTTTCCAGATTGCATTGATGAATAGACCACAGGCAAAAAAGAGGGAAGAGAGAGAGACTCTGATGCAACAGACCTGGAAGGAGAGAAGAACGGCCCCTGACATGACTCATAGTCCAAGAGCGTGTTTAGATCTTGCTCAAGTTTATCTAATGGGAAATTAGAAGTAAAATGAGAATCAGGAGTCAAATACCTAGCTGATCATATCCTCATAGCTGACATAAACAGACATCTTTTCCTCTCGTTGTCTTCTCCCCCTACCTTATTCTGAAAGAGGTGACCAACCAAACATAAACTCAGTCGAATTGCCTTAAAGCAACATGGACTGTGGGTTCTCGATGTATCCTTTGAATGCTTTCAACCACTCCGCACCAATAGCTCCTGTAATGAAAGAACATGCTAATGAGAGGAGCTGAATTAAAAAAAAAGGAGAAATATAGGTTTCTTGGAGCTGCATTACCATCAATCACGCGGTGGTCACAGCTCAGTGTAACTGACATAAACGACCCAAATTCAAATTGATCAACAACCGCGCCAGGTAAAACCCTTCTCTCAGCTGTCCCAATCACCCAAATATTATGTTTCAAAATATATAAGGTTGAATTATCATATACCAAAGATAATGGAATCAAGGAAGATGCCGTACCGGAGCCGACAGCCAGGATAGCAGCTTGGGGAGGATTGATTATGGCACAGAATTGCTTGACACCAAAAGGTCCGCCTAAATTCGATACAGTGAATGTTCCTCCCTGCGGTTTCCATTAGATTTAAGACATCAGATGATCCAGAGAGTTCCTGTCCTTGATGTTTTGTGATGATTATGGTTTACAACCAGTCACCTCATAGTCTTCTGGTTTGAGGCTGCCATCCTTTGCTTTTTGGGCCAGAAGCTTGACCTCTCCAGAAATTGCAGAAAGACCCTTCTTATCAGCATCCTACAGCCCATACCCAGAAAATAATGTCAAATATTTTTTTCTTTTTGAGGAAATGATATAATGTGTTTTCGGTCAACTAATTAGAGGAAGTGGTAACCTTGATGACGGGCACAAAGAGCCCGTGCTCTGTTTGAACTGCCACACTTACGTTGACGTTATGATACCTACAAGAGAGAAAGATTCCGAGAAAATCTCCTCAAAATTTTTAAAAAATAGATACCCTGAAAATTCCTGACGATGCTCACTGCCTAATGTAATCAGTCGTCCAGGAACTGTTGCATTGCGGAACTTTTCGCAGAGCCAGAGCAGCTGCCTGTTATGATGAAACATCAAAAAGGTCAGGAGAATAAACCATACCGACGTGCCCTCTTTCCCAGAAATTTACCCATATTTATCAAATTAGGAGTATTGATTCAAATTTATCCAGCATTAATGAAGAAGCAAGCAAAAAAGAAGTGAGAAAAAAATCCATAAGAGAAGATATCCGATTTGAATCTGCGGAGAGAGGATGCCGCCACCATTGAAGAAACTAATATTTATGGCTATAAGAGAATCAGAGAATGACAATCATGTATAGCTGCACCAATCACTCATTTAAAGTTTATAATGCCTGTTTTTTTGGAAAAAACATAATGCTTGGTAACAGTCAACAAGATCCATTTTGAAAGAAGTATGATTTGAACCACAAGACAGAATCAAAAGATCGATGGAGTATTAGAATAAACAAGTACGTAGTTCAAAAAAAAAAAAAAAGAATAAACAAGTATGTTCATTATCTAACATAAGTATGGAAGCGCAAAAGAGAATCCCACTCACAATCACATGATGTACAGAAAAATTCCAATCGCACGTCATACAAAGAGGAACTTAGAGGCGTTCTAGTATCTATTTAATGTGTTCATGTTCATACACCTCGTGAGTCAAGTCTATTTAGGCCTCTCCTCTCTCCATTTCATCAGAACCCTTCACAGCAAATTTCAGCCTAATATTCCGTAGATAGAACTAATTTCTCAACATACATTGGTTCTCTTATGAAATAAAGGCTTTGCGTCAGATCATCACAGATTCCTTCACCTGGATGTTAAAATCCACGAAATAATTTGAAACTGTCTATTGAAATAAACACGTTTGTTTTGTTCTTCTAGTTCCTTATCGGAGACCCTGATCTTTCAATCATATCCAAACCAATTCACAAGGAAATATTTAAATCACGACAAGAGAAAAACTGACATCAGCCTATTGCATCAGCTAATTAATTTTCACACGATTTTTGGACTCATCTTTGCAAAGGCGGAAGATCTTCACTATCATCTGACCCTAATTTTTTTAACGATGTCATTATGAGTTCATAAGCCCCAAAAACTGTTGAAGAAGACATAATTTGGAGCGATAAATAATATAAATTATCCAGGAAAAACCAATGGGAAAAGGATCAGACAACTTCAAAATGTTGAAATCAGAATACCTTTATCACGAGGTCATTTACTGAAATCCGTTTCCCCCCAGAAGCTTCTTGAAGGGCATTAAGCTCCCCACGCAAACTAAGCGTCGTATCCAAACAATTCGAATCAACTCCAAACTTCCACAAAATGGGCTAGATTATAGAAATACTAAAGAAAAGGGAAATACTCCATAAGTTTGTCCACGCGGGTATCCACCGTCAGATAGTAATGAGGAATAGTTTGCTTTGAGAGGAGCAATCTGGAAGCAATAACCTATTGAAATTCAATCACAAACGAAAATGTGACCAATAGTCAGTTCATAATCTGATTGATTGCAGTCGTAAACTTATAGAGTGAAGCCAAAATTAACCTACTTTTCTAATCTGCGAATTTGGAATGTCAGAATAATCCAATGAGGGAGCACCAGTTGGTTCCGGGGCCTTCGAAGGCTGCTTGGAGGAGCGAGCTGCCATATTTTCAGAATGTGCAATGTGAGTACATCTTTTTTAATCCTATAATGGAAATTTTGTATAAACATCTGAAGCAAATCTAGCCCACCAAAAATCAATTCATAGGGCATACTAGATGATGCATGAGAGTCATCAAATTCGTTCGTGAATGAGAAATAAGATGAAATAAAAATTTGCACTACTGACAACGAGGGAAAAAAGTCCACCTTTTTACAGATGCTTTTGAAATGGTTTAGAAATATTTCTAGCAACTAAATGATCCAAAAATGAGTTCAAAGAACGTTGTCCTGAAAACAAACATTAATGATGAAAGAACTGTGAGAGGTACATCGAATTAAGTTCATATGAAACACATAGATATCGTTCCGAAGGATCAAGGAAAATAATTACTTTTCAGGTCCTAGACACATTGGTGCGATTGTAAGCCAAGCAGCCAAAATCCCACACAACCATAGATGAAAAATGATAACATCACGTAGAGAATAACAAAATCAAAATGAGACCAGAAGAGTCGGAAAACGAAATTGAGAACCCGCAAAAAATCACATGGAGAAGTCCATCTGAATTTTTGCGGAATGTACGAAAGATGATGTCCTCAGAGCAAGAAAGCAACAACAAGAAGATAAACATCGGTCACTTTATGCAGCCACAATAGCTCAAACTCGTTTTAGTTATTTTTTTATTGAAGAAACAAACTCATTAAATACAATCAACGAAGCCATAAAGAAAAACAATAACCTAAGCCCAAAGATCGCCAAAAATAATAAAAATCTATTTTTGGATATTTTGAACAAAGCGAAATTTGGAAAAGATAAATACCCAGGTAATCTTCAATGTCAGCCTTCAAAATTCGACCGTCAGGTCCCGTGCCTTTGATGCTGGAAAGAGGCACCTGCACTCATGCGAATGACTTTAATTAAATTTATCACTCTAACTTAAAACATAAAAAATGGAGAGAAATTTCTCTGCATTAGAATCAAATTTGAAGAAATCATAAACAAAACCTGCTGCTCAAGCGGAAACGTCACTCACCTGGTGATCCTCTGCCAGTTTTCGTGCAAGCGGACTTGTAAAAACACGATCATCTGATTTTGATGTGTCATCAGTCTTCGGTGCCTCGGGTTCAGGAGCCTTCACAGAGGGCACTTCCTCTTTTTGTTGCGGTGACTGAGGAGCGCTAGTCTCTACGGAGCCAGGAGATTCTGACGCTTTGTAATCGTTAAACTTTCCGATGTCATCTTCATCCTCCACAGTAATGGCAATAACCTATATGGCAACAAAACAGATCTTTGCTCATACAACACCATAATCGTAACCGGTAGGGAATCCATAGCTCCCAAAAAAATTAACCAAAGACCAACGTGACAAAATCAGCACATCATATAATCAGCATTGAGGTGAAAGAAAAGCTTCATAGTACCAATCAATCTTTTATATTTACCAAATATAGGAGATTGGCTTTGAACTTGAGGTTTAAATGTGCGTGCACTGCATGAGTAACTCTAGAATGTATAAAATTGTCCGGCAAAAGTAAATGTAAAATAGAAGTTAGGTAAGGAGAGGAATTAGAAGACCGTAGACAGTCGCAATCTACCAATTGACTGTTTTGAGAATTTTCTAAACGTAGAGCAAGACGATATGACAAGATGCTCTCAAGAACAGTAATGTGTACCTCTCCAACTTTAATTTCCTTTGCACCATCTCCATGTAATATCTTTGCAAGGTAACCTTCCTCCATGCACTCCATTTCGACAGTAGCTTTATCCTATCAGTAGGAAATAATTGTAAAGATAGACTTCCGCGATTAAAAACAAAAAAGAATAACGCATGAAGAAATGTATACAAGGGAATAAGGTCATTACAGTTTCTACTTCGCATAGAACTTCTCCGGGAGAAACTTTGTCTCCTTCTTTTTTTAACCAACGGGCAATATTTCCCTATCCACCCGGTAGAAGTATTAGAAGACCACATTGTAGACAACAAAAAATTAAAAGAAGAATGACAGAAACCTCTGTCATGGTAGGTGATAGAGAAGGCATTCCAATTTCTTGATGAGGCGGAAGGCCTGAAAAATGAACCAGAGATCTAGGTCTGAAAAAGAAATTGAAAATAAACAAAGGATAGTGTGTACCACCGTTGCATTACGGTAGACTGCAAACCTTTTTCAGGGGAAAAAATGTACATGCTTGACAGTTGTTCTAATCGCCCGTAAAAACAAATATTCTAGATTTTAGAGTGACTCGTTTAATTGGATGAGGAGCCCTAATATTTTACGCAAGGAAGAAAATGTCCAATGGATTATTTGTTGATGGTATCCAACATCAGACTAATCTTGAGGCAGAATGCACGAGAAATTTTTGGGGCCAAATCCCCTCCCCTGCCCATTTCTGTCATTGAATACCCTTAATATTATCTAAAAAAATGTCCCAGCAGACACAACAACAAGAATAATATTTTCTACACAATTTAACGAGGAAAAGAGGAAGATAAAATTTAACGATTCAATGCACAAAATTAATGAAACATAAAATTCAGGTCGCGAACAGGGAAAACCTGCATTTGTAGAAAACAGTCTCTGATGATTTGGCTGGGAACTGGGAAAGAAAAAACACCACAAAATATCAACTATTGTTCCCTCTAGTAAAAGTAGAAGAGAGTTGAACCCGTTCCTTACCATATTCCCAGTGCTCCGCTCAACTTAGATTTCGCAATCACATTTCCTAGATATAAATCATTATGACACCCAAGCGATTTTACCTAGATTTTAAATCAATTTGGTCAGAAAAAAAGAGGAAGGAAAGCGATTAAGGCGCCAGAGTTGTGTTACATGCTGTGGCTCCCCAGGATAATGGGCTGATCATAATGCAGTAACTCAATTTTTGGAGAAACAGAATGTCATGGGGTCAAAGATTTTAAACATTCTCTTTAAAATTTCGCGAAAAACCATTTCTTCAATCGAGAATAATAAATCTACATCAAAAAAGGCAATGTCATGTTCTCTAATTCACAATTTATGATGATCAGAGCTCTACAATTTGACGACTGAAGGCGGAGTTTGCAGTCGCAAGGTGGCGTCCATTGACAGGGTAAGTGATCGATTTCCAGGTTTCGTCGTAAATCTAATTGGTTACTTCCAATCAAAAGTTCAAACCACACTCAAAGGTAGTGCATTTCCCATTGCTACAACATAATCATGTTGGGTACCTCCTCCAGTGATAGATCCAATGGATATCACAGATTGAGGTAACACCGAGTTGTGAAGTCAACATTCGCGAGATTAAATCTTCAATCAACAAAAGAAAAGAAGGCCACATAAAATTTCACTCAAACGCTACAATTCAAGACGGCGAACAGGGAAATTGGAGCAGAAATCACCAAATTTCAAGCGCACACCATCAAAATTTCCAAACTTTCTCCCATCTTATCACGAAATAGAATTCGAACATTCATAAAAAGTCAACGGCGCTGCATAAACAACCGCATTCGTACAGGCAAAAAAGAAAGAAAAAAAAACACGCGTCTCAATTCAGGTCCTCAAATGGCAAATGCGGGCAGATTAAAACAAAAACAGTCACCCATCAGATTGGAACCCTAGAAATCGCACCTGGGGCGCGGAAAGGAGCGAGCTTCCGCGATCTAAGCACGATCCTGAGGCGTTTTGGCAGCCGAGAAGCGGCGTAGACACGGATCGAGTCTGGAAACGTCGGACGAGGGGATCAAAGGACGACGGATTCCGCGTCCGCCGCGCGACTGCGAGCAGACTCCGAATAGTCATTCCTCTGCTTCCTCCTTCAACCTCGCTCCGCCGATCCACAGAAGAAGAAGAAGAACACCAACAACAACAAAGAAGAAAGAAGAAGAAGAAGAGATCGGCGGTCCGGATCGGTTGGATCGACCGTTTAATTAATAAAAAACCTAATTAATTTAAAAATCGCAGGGGATTAATTTTTGTATTGTTATTTGAACGATCCGATCCGATCGATCGATCGTTGGGTCGGTCGGATCGAATATTTGATCTCACGTGAGGGCCGGTGGACGGCTAGGATTTTCAGAATCACTGATAAAGACGTGCCTGGAGCCACGTGGATGTTCTTCCGAAGTCAACGGTTGGACAGGCTGGGCCGTCCCTGGTTCAATGAGTATTTTAGCAAAGACCTAAACTTTAACTAAAGTCTCTGACCCAGTACCAGTCTCATCTTGTCTCGTCACGGTGTGATTCTCGTCAGATTAAGAGTCTAAAAGACATGTTGATGGTTATGTTGACCATTAACATATGTTGGTCTCTCTCTCTCTCTCTCTCTCTCTCTCTCTCTCTCTCTCTCTCTCTCTCTCTCTCTCTCTCTCTCTCTCTCTCTCTCTCTCTCTCTCTCTCTCTCTCTCTCTCTCTCTCTCTCTCTCTCTCTCTCTCTCTCTCTCTCTCTCTCTCTCTCTCTCTCTTTGTCTGTCTGTCTGTCTGTCTGTCTGTCTGTCTCTCTCTCTCTCTCTCTCTCTCTCTCTCTCTCTCTCTCTCTCTCTCTCTCTCTCTCTCTCTCTCTCTCTCTCTCTCTCTCTCTCTCTCTCTCTCTCTCTCTCTCTCTCTCTCTCTCTCTCTCTCTCTCTTGAGGATAACTGTGTTACATGGGGGGGGGAAGATACATCCGATAGAGAAAGAGCCGAGAATGGGGAAGGGAAGCTGAGTTGGGGAGGGAGGGGGAGCGGAAATGGGGAGGCGAGAAGCATAAGTGGGGATAACTTTTGGATTTTTATGAACTATATAATACAAATATTTAATGGTTTACTTCCGGTTCCCATCCAGTTTGACGTTCCTGGTTTAGTCTTAAAATGGGACACCTACAGCCCTGGTTTAGTCTGTATCGACCGGTCATCAGTCTTTAATGTTCAACCCTACTCCAATGAATTAGGGTGTTTTCCTTTACTCCTTAGGCTTGTTGGACTGATGATGGATGGTGTTTTTAGATGGACACGAATGGACTGAATGGTTATCTATTCAGTCATTCTTCGTGGAGTTCGTTCCGTCTTGACCATCGTCCATCCAAGTTTGTCATTGTCACCAGTCCAAGTGTGTCATCGGTCCAAGTTTGTCCATCATCAGTCATGTTCTATCTGTCGATGACAAAGAATGTAATAGATGACAAAATAGACAAAATGTGGCCATGCTACTGTCACCCGCGTCATTAAATGATTGGGCCAACAAGTGAAAATAAGCTATTTGATATTCAGATTAAACTTGGAATATTCAATTATGTTATTCTTGTGCATATTTGAATACAACAAATGATCATTTCAGCAAGAAAAAATAATTGTTATTATAATTTCCATTGATTCAAACCATTTTACAATAACAATTTTATCCATAGTCAAATATTCTCCTTATGTTCCAAAGGCTTTTCTTCCATATCATTCATTACTCGCAATAAAAAGTGTATGTAGAAAGACATAATTATTATTTGCAGAGAAATGACGAGTAATTTGATTAAATTAACTAAATATTTATCTACTTCTTTTTTTCCCAATTTTAATGAGAACTAAATGTCCAAAATAATGCCAACATGTTCTTCTACAAACAGAAAATGAGTATCCGAGATAATTCATCTTAAAAATATACTATTTATACATTCAGAATGAATTTGGAGATATATTGGCCATGGATGTTCTTTACATGGTTCCTCTACCAGACCTTCATCTCAAGTTGAGTTGGAAATCAACCTTTTAGGGAGTTTATCTCAACTCTAGTATCTCTATGATAAACCATAAATTGTGTTAAATAAGCAGTTCTAAGGCTTTGATTTATGCAGAAATGCTTATAAAATTTTCCTTAAATAGAATTGGGTAAGTAAGGGTCGGATCCACAAATAGCAAATAATGAGAGAGTAAATTCAAATTCAAATATATTTTTAAAATAAATTTTTAGGTGATTTTATAATTTTCTGTATTTTTTTATCTATATTCTAATGAGCAAATCAACTAAATGATGGAAAACGAGTGAAAACTGTTTTAAATAAATTAAATAAATATTTATGTTGTTTCTAATATGTTTTTATATTTAATTATGAATTTTGGGTATTTTTTAGGGTAAGAAATAATCTTTAAGAGCAAATAGAACCTTATGATGCACTTCCTATAGTGAACTTGGGGCAGAAACGAGTAGTGGACAAAAAACTCTGTAACTTTTCCTACATAAGGAACTTTTTTAGTGCCTTTTCATGTGTTGGAAACCTTAAAGTCTAAGCTATCCTCTGGACTGTTTAACTAGATAAAATGGTGAGAAAGTTCAAATCAAACATTCAGGAGATCACACAAACCTTGTTGTCACTTATCCAAGGCCAAGTGGTGTTATTTGTCCAAGAATCTTGATCACTCTTTAGTCCTCCCTCCCACACTCTTGTAGCACAATAGTGGATCAAAGAAATCTGATGCATTGGGCCTACACCAACAAGTTGGCATCAGAAATCTAGGATGACATACAAAGAGAGGTGAGAAGAGATTAAATAGAAGTCCCTTACTCTCCCAGTCATTGGATTTGATTCCATAGGGTAAGGATTACTTAATTTCCAGCCTGGATCCACGTTCGGTCATTCCCAATTTTGAATTTAGGACTTTCAAATTTAAATTGTGGGTTAGTTTCGCAATTCTTGCATTTAGTTGAACCAGTTCTGAAGGACGCTTGAATGGGCTTCTCGAGTGAGCTTCTTGTGCATTGGGATGCTTCTTATTATCAATGAGATGACTTTGGTTTCTCCTTTCCTCTCATTTGTATTCCAAATTTATCTTTGTATTTACCTAAGTCCTATTTTCTAAATAAAACTCCATCAAGTTGTCAGAAATCTACTTGACTTATAGGAGTCAAGTGGGGTTAGTGATAAGCCAAAAATTAAGGGTGAATTATGTACTTTTATTATTCCTTATCGTTGTCGATTTTAGCTTATACAATAAAATTTGTAAAATCCTAATTTAAGATGTATAGTGATAAGTATGGGTATCGTCCAAGGGAAGCTTGTAAGGAATTCAATTAGTGATCTACTTGAATAATTTGAGCATAATTAGAGTTAATTTGACCTTTAATGAAGATCAGATTATCCTAATCAGAACAAGAATTTAGAAAGAAGAGTATAAGAGATGGGAAGAATAGAAGAAGTGAGGAGCTCTAGATTGACTTGTTTGATCCAATAAAAAGGATCAAAGGGGTCAATTAGAGGGGATAACAAGAATATCTGATTTGGTTTTAGTTTGTTTTGGGGGGAATTTGGTATCAAAATTCACTAACTATTAGATTATAAAGGCAATCTAATACCTCCTAGAAATCAAAATTTTCAATGTGCAAATGGAATAGCTAGGTAAATTTCATGATATCTCCTCTATAACCGAGTAAGGGATTGTACATTCACTAACAAATCATCCAAATTACATTAAAACTTCAAATACAATGACTTAAAAAGTACCAAATAGGCTTTATTCAGGTATTGAAATATCCCCCTGCCTTGAAGCTGCAAAAGATCCCCCTCCATAATGACCTCCTCATCTTGAAATTCAGCTTTTATACTCAATTTAAATGGTAAGAATTACCATTTTACCCCCAATTAGTAATTCATTTTTATCCATAAATGTAGGTTTCTAAATAATCCAACCAAATTTTTAGGAAGACGAGGTTGAGACGAGCAAATCCATTAAAATATGACCTCAATCGGACTTCCGGATCAAAAGTTCTTAGTAAATAAATTTTGACCAATCATAGTCGTTGGATCAATATTCATTTATTTCATTAATTGTTTTCTTACACGCACTGACATGTCAATCTCCCATTGTCTGGCACAATTTAAAGATGTTTTGGCACCCCCGCTCACGACGCGCCACGTACCCCTTGACTGAAATAAGAGAAAAATTAAAAAAATACACATTGTGCATAGCGCTTTGTATGTACCTGTCTACTTTTATTGCCGTCGTCCAACCTAAATAGCCACTTCACGTCTTGTGTGTGTGCTTTGTATGCGCCGCACGGGCGGTGAACTTACCACCCAAAGGAATATTCTTTAACACGTCGCCTTTATGTTGTCGGATTCTCATCAGACGACTGAGGTTCAGCCACGCGGTAACCCGAGATCCATCTCTTGGAGTTTTTGTGCTTAAGTCCCTGAAAATATTAGCCTGCTCAAATTGACGCCACCCAAAAATTAATTATGTATATACCCCTCGGATTTCTCTCTCCTCCATATTTTCCTGAAAATTAAAAAATCCTGATTAATTTCATAAAACCCTGCAGATATTTAAATTAAATCTTTACGCCTGTAATGGGTGACCGAGAGCTGTTTTAAGGGCATAATTGCAACGTAAATTTAAGAAAAAATCCTCCGACTTTAGAAATTGCTTTAAAACTCTTATTTTCCTTATAAATATACCTTTTTCTATTAAAAAATTTAATTTATTCCTCAAATAAATTCCCAAATATCCAATAAAACTCTAGAAAAATCTAGAAAATTCAGTAATCCATCCCCACATTAATATACATTGAAATTAATTTTTAAACCTAATATTTTCATTTAAACATAATTATTCCAAGCATAAATAAATTCCATAAAATTCATAAATGAACATAAAATTAGGAAATAATCAGAAATTACTTTGAAAAATTAATTAGAATGTAAATATATGATAACAACCATATTTTAAATTCTTCAAATGCATAAGATTTTGCTAATTACTTTAAATAAATACAGAAATCAGGGTGTTATCAGTTAGTCTCAAGAACTAATGAAATATATAAAAAAAAGCTTAGAAAAATAATCATTATTTGACCATTTTATCCATAAACGCTGATTAATGCCAGTGCAAATAAAAAAATAAGTGGTAAAAAAGAAGTATAAAGGCATAATTTGTCTAATTTGATGTTATAACTCTCGCTTGATCATGTTGGGGCTGGTTCTGATTCCCTTTTCTTTTCTTTAGATCTTCTATCCTCTTACAAGTTTTTTACCTTATCTGCATCATAGATTAGTCGATATTTTTTTCATTCACATGTGTAGAATGGAATTGAGTTTGAGAAATAGATTGGGATCTAAAGTTTGAGTATTGTGATTCATTTTGAAATGCATGTCTGGATCCATAGTTGATGTCAATTTTTCGTTGATTCTCTGGTACATTAGATTGTTTTTTCGATTTTTTCAACCTATTGGCATTAATCGTCTGTATTTTAATACATTTTTTCCTTTATATTTCATGTTGTTCAGACTATGTTGATAACCTGGATTATGCTCATAGTCACATTGACAATCTCCATTATGATATAGCAAGAAAATGAAATCTTCATCTCCATGATTGTCATTACAACACAGAGTAACATAAATAATAAAAACTTGCATTTATAGGACTTCCTTTTTTCATTTTTTCGATCAAGATTTTGTTCAAAGTCCATGGCATTGTCCTTCTTCATTCCCTAATATTTCCCAAATTCATTATCATAACTAGAAAAATAAAATTATTTTACTCTATTTTATTCTTCATCCCTTCTAGTTATATTTAATTATGAAAACACACCAGAAACTTACATAGGAAAACTCATGATTTTTCTTTGAAATAGAATTCTTCCGAGTTTATACATTCAGCGAATAATATATAAAAAATGATGAAAATCATTAGGTGAATATGTTATTTCAAAATAATAAACTTCTTTCATATGAAATGATTAATTAAATATGTTGTATACTCAATTAGAATTGACTGAATTTTATAAAGACACAGATAGTTTAAAGCTTTTTTCATTCAAAAATAATATTTTTAGTCAATCATTTTTCACGAGAATCATCCAGATCCGAAATTCTGTTTTGAGTTAAAGAATATTGTGATGACAAATTATGAGAATGACAATCATAACGACTTTAAAAAAATATATGGAAGAAATATATTTATCGATAGGAACATAATTATAATGATTTCTCCCAAAAGTCTCTTAATGTGCATGATAAGCATCACGATTTCCATATGCTCATACATCACAATATTTGCCAATTATTTGATTAAAATATGAACTCATTGCATTTTATTTAAATAATAAAGGGATAAAGTGAGTATGTATACCTATGATGTCCTATTTTAAAGTGTTTATACACTAAAAAATATGCGAGACTGAATAATAATTATTAAATTCACTTTGTTAATGACACCTGATCCTCGAAAATGTCACCAGTTGATGAACCATAAATGAGGGTCAGAAATATTCTTAAAGGCTTGTATTCTAAACAAAGATATTTATAATTTTACTTACGAGTACCATGCGAGCAATGGTCGAATCCACATGGAACAAGTATTGAATAGGTGAATTTTATCTCTCATATCATTTTTATTTTTTATAATTATTTCAAAAATTATATATAATTTCATAAATTAAAATTAGTGAAAACTTGATAACAACAAATGGTGAAAATACTTTCCTAATTAAGCTAATTTATTCATAATTTATAAACTAATTAAATCAAAATAAATATATTTTGCATGTGCCTTGCCAGCGCCGTGTGATAATTGACAGTGGTGGAGATGAGTGAAGTGGAGCGAATCAAAGAGATACAGTCACTAGATGCAAGGGGGATGGTGGCGGGTACATGTCAGTGAACGACGGAGTGGATTTGTGACAAGGAGTGGAGGTGTTTGGTGGAGATGTGAGGGATGGTGAAAACCTTGGCTTTTAGGGACAGTAACCTGAAAAAAGGATGAAGAGATGAGTTGGAAAAAGACGAAGAACAGACTTACATTGTTGTCATGTGTATACCAGGCTGAGAGTTGCTTTTTCTTCATGTGTCATGATCTTAACGTCACTCCTTGAATCCTTTGCTCTTGGACCAACGAAGATTTTGAACGATCAAATCACTCCTCTATCATATTTAGGAACCAAATCGAAGGTTGTAGTTTTTACAAGGACGGGGTTCCTATTTACAGATACGAGAGGATGGATATATAGAGGAGTTAAAGATGTATGCGCCCTCAATGTTTTAGCTCAAAAAATTAATTGGTTAGCTAGATATCATTATTTGAATTTTGAGTAATTTGAGCCATCCAAATTTCTCTCTCCTCTGTCCATATGGCGGACTGCCAGTGTGGCACTATATTCTTAGAATAAATTCATTATTTTTTCAAAAATATATAAATAAATTCAAATTTATAATTTTTGACTGGTATAATTATCTTTTATGGTATTTTAAGGTCACCAAATTCCATTAAAACCAAAGAAATCAAAATAAATTAGAACATCACTCTAAAAATATAATATAACCATGAAATAAATAAATATAAATTTGTATTTTATGAATTAAGATTCTTTATTCATGACATTAACATCACACGATTGTGTTAAAATACCATAAAATCAGGAAATTTAATAAATTTATTATAAATTTATATTAATTTATTTAATCTTTAATAACATGCATATATGATCATTTTAATGTGAATAAAAAGACACATGCATGAAATTACTAGTAAAAATAGAATGTCATGGTTATCAAACGTCCCGTTTAGAACTTCTCCTGCCGCCAAGTAGTTGATAACGGCTCCATACTAGGTATAGATTAATAGAGCTATGAATTTGATTTATTCAAATTGTGATTGTGACTCAAATCGAGATGGTTAAGATTGATAAAAGAAAAAAGACAAGACAATATTAAATTCAGAGAAACCAAACCCTACATATGACAGGCAAGGATAGTGGACCAATACAATGCATGCACACATGGCAACGTGTGATTCAAAGAATTGAGAAAGTATTAGGCGTGATAATTATTACTGATTATTTATTTCTATTTGTAGTAAATGTTGTAGTGCGAGAATGGTGGATGAAGAAATATTCATAACTTTATGTCAATCATGGGCTCGGATTTTGGAGAATCCAAAAAACATGCTATTCACCAATGTGAGATGCATAAGATAGATAGTTAATGCAGAAACCTGTGCCATAATATTTGGTGAATATGTAGATTTCACTTCCACAATTATGATCTGACATGTGGATCGGTGAGGAGACAGAAATCCATGGCTCATATTGATTCAACTTTAGTATGTGATAGCTGGTATTCCAGGATTTTCAGCCTGACATTTTGAGGGAAGCTTTGTCTCTATCTTTATTTCATCCATCAATACGTTGGATCTATAAAAGACCCTCATTTCCATGTGAAAAACAAACTGAAATTTCTCCTACATCATTGTTAGTATCTATGGCTCTGCTTGACTATTTGAAATCAAATTTTTTAAAATGAATTTATAATTTATCTTTTAAACCCTAGATGAGCACATCGTCTTTAATGGAACTGATGCCACTCTATCTTTTCTCCCTCGAAGAGTTTCTTCCAGTCATTCACATGTCCAGCCTCTAGACATACACACTTTCACTAGACACAATGGATCTCCTCTTGAACATCTTCAATCCTCCAATAAAGTCTTGCATATCTTCTCACCATATAGTATTGGTTTAGGAAGAAATTTTTTGATAAAATGAGAAGACAAAGGGGACACCCCTAACTGGTGACATGGGTACCTAAAATGGGTGCCCATATTAATTACTCGACATCTAGAGGGTCCCATGCATAAATTTAATTAAACATTAAACTTTATGCTCTTCAGTGTAAGGGATTTTAAGAAAAAATATTATTTAAGAAAGGGGGAAATATACCCTTTCTAGAAACACCCTCATAATTTTGAAAGGGTTCCCTCTACTGCTCTATGTCTTGAGCGCCCACCCCATAATTAAGAGAGTGGAATGGTGAGGATATCTTCATGGCTCTCGAATGACATTGTTTTAAAAGATGTCAAGCAGATTCAACTTAACAAAGGCCCCACAGATACATCTACATGTCTCCCAACTCTGCGGCCAGAAGAAACTCGTTCAGTGAATCATTTGATTACATATTCAACTACCTCCAATGCTTTTTTGATCTTAGACATATATTTTTTCTTTAGAAGATCTATTTTTTATTTTATTTCTTAATTTTTTAAATATAAGATTTAAAGTATGTTTAAAATACATTTCCCAACACTCTATTCTTCCCTCTCCCTCTCCTTCTCCCTCTCGCCCTCCCTCCTCTCTCTGTCTCTCTCTCTCTCTGTCTCTCTATCTCCCTCTTCCATCTATATTTATATCTATCCCTTCCTTCGCCTTCTATACCTCCCCATCTCTCCCTCCCTAATCCCTCCTTATATCTCTCCATCTATTTCCCCCCTAGACCTCTCGATGTAGGACGTCGTCGGGGATGTCGTCCGGTCGACACCGAATATGATGGTTCGGTGCAGATAAGCGATGATGGTATCAAACGTCGAAGGTGTCGTCATCCGACAGAGCAAACCCTAATGGGTCGATGTAACTACGATGCAAAAATGAATGCCCTACGTGTCGTACGTGCAGGCTGCGACTCGAGGGAGGCGCCGAGCTCCAAGCTTGGACGGGGTTACCGGGTGACGGCGACAATGGCCTCTCGAACCTCATCAGAGCGACAAAGGCTTCTACGGCCGAACAGAATCTATCCCTAGGGCTCGCACGTAACAGACATACTCGTCCGTACCGGTAAGACACTCAACTATGTAGTAGTTTTCTCTCAATTCTTCTTCTCTCACCTACCTAGCCCGAGCGCGGTGGAGTCAAGATGAAAATATACTGCAAGAGATAAATAAACGAGCGACGGGAGATGATAGCTTACCTCGTCGGCGGTGGCTCGTAGTGTAGTGTCGTTGACGATCAACGGCGATTTCGGAGCGGGTGGGGCGGAGAGTTGCCGGAGAGATCACAGGAGCTCGATTGGACGCTCAGCGTAGGAGTGATCTAGGGGGGGGGGGGAAGAATCGTTGAGGACATTCTGTGCTCGGGGCGATGACCCCTTTGGGGTGGCGAGGAATGCCACCCCGGGGGTCGAGGCGTCGCGGAACGGCGACGCTCGGCAGAGGCGCAGGGGCACGGTGGAGGTGCTCGGTGGCGTCGCCCAGTGCGGTGGCGGCGTAGGGGCCACAATGACGTCCGGTAGCTCAGCCGCTTTGGCGGCTTCGACTGTAACGAGCAGCTGTGGCCGTTGCGGCGGCCATGGCGGTTACGAGCAGTTGCGGCTGCGGCAAATGGCTACGGCCGCTCACGGCGGCACCCACTGCTAGCGGCGGCTCCCTTTGCTTGTGGCGGCTCTCGCTACTTGGGGCAGACCGGCGGTGACTGAGGGGCAGCGTAGTTGCGGCGTGCTTGCGATGGCGGCCGCCTAGGGCTCCGACAGGCAGGCTCCGCCAAACGGAGCCCTAGAACGGGAGCGCGGGTGGGACGGAACGGGCGCGGACCTGACCCCGTTCCGTTTCGCCCATTCTCTCTCCTCTCTTCTCTTTTTTTCCTTCCTTTTCTCCCTTTTTTTCTAAATGGTGAGACCAAGATAGACTAAAAACCCAAGTTTTTGCTTACTGGTCTGCCTTCTCTAGGTCACCCTCTCTTCCTGTATAAAGGGGGGAGGTCAAATGGGCCCCCTAGATGGGTCAACAAAAGGGAGAAGGGTCCATTAAGGGGCCCCTATAATTTAGGCCCCCCAGTACAAATAAACAAGGGGAAACTGAAAATATAAAAAGAAAACAAGGGAGGTAAAGGGGTCCCTCCCGTGATGATGACGACGTGCGTGCAGACAAGTCGCGCACGAGACGAAAACAAAGCGACGAGTGATAAGCCTAAAAATGCGTGTAAATATGCCATTGATTTGAAGTTTAGACTTATACAATAAAATTTATAAATACCCTTAATCACTAAATATAGAATAGAGCAAGCAAGGGGTCAAAGCATAGGGAGGCAGCAAGTAAGAATTTTTATCCAATTTTAATGAATTAATTCAAATATGAATTAATTTTGCAATTAATAAATCTTAATTATACTTAATAATGTTTTTAATTAATCAAAATTAAGTAAAAAACTTAATTTTGATTTTCACTATTTCGGTCAAAAAGCTCAAGATAGAATTATTTCAATTATAAGATCAGATTAATTCTGATTATTAATTTCCCAAATATTATAAAATTTTAAGACAATTTTATGAATTAAAATTGGGAATTAAATAATCAAGAAAGGGATTTTTAAATTGGACTTCAAGATGGATGAATTTTTGAATCAAATTTTATTAGGTTTTTTATATATTTAATTAAATTTCCAAACAATAAAAATTGAAATCTAGAGAGAGAACTATACAAATTAACCTAGAGAGATAAAGTGAATAATTTGGGGAAATGATGAAATCCGACCATAAATTAAAAATCTAATAATGTAGAAATGTTCAAAATTGATGTAAAATAAAATATTAAAAACCAGATCTTGAATCAGAATCAAAATGCAGTGCTAATTTTATTCAAAACAACTTCTAGGGCATGTACATTTCGCCCATGCCTTTCTCCCCATATACATCTTTATTTTTCTCCCTTTTAGTCTCTCTCCCTCCTCTCCTCTCTCTTCATGGGTTGTATGTGACATGCCAAAGTCAATTAAAAAAAAGCATAATATGACAAATTTCATACATTCAATAGATATGTATCAATTGTGTCAATACCTGAGTGTAACATTAATTATTTTCTTAAATAGACTGACCCTCAAATTATTTTGCCATGTCTGATAGAAACATAAAATGGGGATCAGCTAATTAATATATAAATGGCCTCAAAGATCATCAATAATAGAACTAACTAATTTCTTCGATCCATATCTCCATTTACCTATGTTATTAAAAATTAAAAATTGTACTTCCATTACACTAGTTTGATATATAGTGCGTTTAACTGAAAAAGATGCTATCTATATAGAATGATGAGGTCCTGGGTATTCATCTCAAGAATTTAAATCTCTCAAGATACACAGTGTGAGGAGATACATATACCTGAGACCACTACACCTGATGTATGATGGTCCACAAGGAGGCATGCAACTTAATGCATAATGATCTCTAAATGACTGTTTGTTTAAGCATCCATTAGATTGTATATTAACAATACGGTTTTGAGGGGCCACCCATTATTTAATTATTTTTCAAATGACACTTCAAAACTTTAAAATTAATTAAAGTTTAATCCAATATACAATATATGAAGTTTAGTGATTTTATGGAGAATATTTTTTTTCAGTGCTTATGAAAAGAATTCAAGCATTAAAATTATTAGAGTATAATATAAAATAAAGAAATAACCAAATTCAGATTAGTATTATTGATCCAGTGTTTTGGAGATGAAATTTTAAAGTGTTAAATGTGAACAACAATTAATCAACACGATGTGGAATTGAATTTAGGGTGATATATTAATTTGAGAATGAATTTATTGCTTCTAGATTACGAATGTATTGCTTGAATTCCGAAATTCACCATACACAATGAGAAATTTTGAGAATGAATTCCTCACCTAAGATCCAAGGAGTTCTGGTCTAAATTTGTGGCAATGATATATAAAATATATTCCATAAAAGTAAAGATATGATATATGATACTTTTTCTATCTATTTTAACTGTTGGCTGAAAAGTTGGAGACATTTATGGAGTTAATCGAAGTCTATGTTTTTCAGGGATGCAATTACACATTTCATAACTGTATTCATGCATAAACACACTATTTACTAATATTATTTCACGACAAGTAATTACAAATATTATGCGTGACATGTATCCCATAAGCATCTTGGAAAATTCCTCTTGTTTCTAAGACACTTAATATTGTAAGATTTTTCTAGAACTTTCGAGAATTCATTTCATGATTTACTAAAATCAAACAAATTATATTACCTTTTTTATTACTTTCAGGGACTTCCAAGCTTCTGTGATCTCTAGACTGTGCTGGTAGGTTACAAGAGCGGACCAACAGGCCGTCGACAGAGTGGGCTTAGTAGCCCAACAGTAGTAGGTTATCATGTCACAACAATTTGCCAATAGATTCGCTTAATATACTCTTGTAAGAGAGCACAGAGCTTGTGATAAGTATACTTGTAATATATACAAGAGTGGTGGAGTGGGCTTAGTATACTTATGACGTGTATAGTAAGAGAGGACATAACTTGTGATACTTATACTTGTGGAGTGGAGTGGGGTTAATATATTTGTGATTTCTATTGCAAGAAAGCACGGAGCTTGTGATCTGTACACTTGTAATATACACTAGAGTGGTGGAGTGACCTTAGTATACTTGTGGTATATTTAGTGAGAGAGCCTCAAAGCTTGTGATGTATATGTTTGTGATATACACTAGTGTATACTTGTGATGTATATGTTTTAATAAGAGAGACCAAAACTCACCTCAATGTATACTTGAAGTAGAGCTGAGGCAGGAATTGAATTCAGAAAAAGGATCTCAAGGGCCTTGTCTGCGACAAACTTGCCTTCTCTTCAGCCTTTGTGCCTGGTGACTCTTGGCATACGCCATGGCTTTCTCGCGCTTCGCCGCTGCCGCCTCCCTCCTCTGCTTCCTGGCTTGAATCTCCTCCACTGACCCCACAGCATTGCACCACCCAACCTGGATAGAACCAACCATATTAGAGATAATATATATATTTAAATATATTTATATTTTTTTGAAATTTTGAACTGTGGTCACATGCCCATCCTGGTACTGCTCTCGCCCAAACACACTTAACTTCGGAGTTCTAATTGGGATCTGATAGACTAGTGTGGTGATACTAGTGTTGGAGATATTATTTATATATATATGTATGTACGTATGTATGTACGTGTGCATGTGTGCATGTGTGTGTGTGAAGATAGAGGATGAGAGAAAGAGAGAAAGATATGGGTCAGAATTGAGATAAAGAGATGGATATAGAGCAAGCAAGAGATGGAGAGAAAGGGAAAGAGGTGAGAGATCAAGATTGGAAATGATAGAGATTCTACAGAAAGTAACATGAAGAGATGTAGAAAGAGAGAAAGAGGGAGAGAAGTTGATAGATAAAGATAAAAATATAGTAATACGGGTAAAGATAAAGAAAGGGAGAGAATGTGATATGAAGAAAGGTGGAGACAGGGAAAGAACAAAATAAACATAGATTGAAGAAATAGATGAATATAAAAAAGAAATCAGGCAGAACGATAGAGAGAGAAAGACGCAGAAAGAAAAAGACAGAAAAATAGAGAGAGAAAAAACAAAAAAGAAAGAAAGACAGATCGATAAAGAGAGAAAGACACAAAAAAGAAAGAAAGAACGATAGAGAGAGACAGACGAACAGACGGACAAGACAGAGACCGATAAAGAGAGACAGGAGTACAGATACACAACCCAATAGAGAGAGACAGACAAGAAAGAGACCGATAGAGAGAGAGAGACAAAAATACAGAGAGATAGCCCAAAAGAGAGAGAAAGATAGAAAGAGAGACACCGATAGAGAGAGAGACATAAATACAGAAAGACAGCCCGATAGAGAGAGACGGAAGGACAGACGTAACTCACAGACCAAGATAGAGAGAGAGAGAGAGACAGAAGGACAGACGTAACTCACAGACCAAGATTGAGAGAGAGAGAGAGGGAGAAAGAGAGGAGAGAGAAAGACAGACGTTCTCACAGACCAAGATAGAAAAATAGAGAGACAGAAATACAGACCTCATAGACCAAGACAGACAGAGAGAAAGAAAAAGAGAGAGAGAGAGAGACACACACACACCCACAGAAAGACGTTCTCACAAACCAAGATAGAGAGAAACAAACACAGCAACACAGACCTACTCACAGACCAATATATATAAATATATATCTAGAGAGAGAGAGAGAGAGAGAGAGAGAGAGAGAGAGAAAGAAAAAGAGAGAGATACACCCATACAAACACAGAAAGACGTTCTCACTAACCAAGATAGAGAGAAACACAGACAGAAAGACAGACGTAATCAGAGACCAATATATATAAATATTTAGAGAGAGATAGAGAGATAGAGAGAGATAGATATAGAGATAGATATATAGAGAGAGAGAGAGATAGAGAGATAGATAGAGAGAGAGAGATAGATATAGAGATATAGATAGATAGAGAGAGAGAGATAGATAGAGAAATAGATAGAGAGACAGACAGATAGATAGATAGAGAAATAGATAGAGAGAGAGATAGATAGATAGAGAGAGAAAGATAAATAGATAGAGAGAGACCTCAGATTCTCTGGCATTGGGCTGGAGGGTAAGAGCCCTGGCCTGACGTTCAAGGGCCAGGCTTGCCCTCCTCTCCCGGGCTCGCGCTTGGGCCCTGACAAGCGCCTGCAATCCCTGCAACGCCATGGCAGCCCGCTTCCTCACTGCCTGCCCTCTCACAACCGCCTGCAACCTCACCAGCCCCTTCAACCCCCGCACCGCCCTCCTCGCCTGCACCCACCAAACCTTTTCACCAACTTCTTCTATTCTCCAATTTCCATCTTCAATTCTTCATTCAAACGTTTTTTCAACGATAGAGATAGAGATAGAGATAGAGATAGAGATAGCGATAAAGATAGAGATAGAGATAGAGATAGTGACAGAGATAGCGAAAAGATAGAGATAGAGATAGAGATAGTGACAGAGATAGAGATAGAGATAGCGATTAAGATAGAGATAGCAATAAAGATAGAGATAGCGATAAAGATAGAGATAGTGACAGAGATAGAGATAGAGATAGAGATAGAGATAGAGATAGATATAGAGATAGAGATAGAGATAGAGATAGAGATAGAGATAGAGATCGAGATTGAGAAAAAAAAATTATTCATTTTAACTAAGTCCGCTCACCAGAAAAGCCCGGAACGCTGTCTGGATGACGATCGCCGCGCTCTCTTCTTCATCGTTGATCGGAGAGAACTGGGACAGATTGATGATCCGAGGAGTGATCGAAAGGAAAAATTGAAAAACAGTAATATCGAAGAGGAGGTTTGATCACTCACCGCTGAAGCTGACTTCTTCTTCTTCCTCTTCTTCTTGCTCAGCCCAAGGAGGCGTCTGAGCCGTCCCCCAGAGATCATGTTTTTATTCCCAGACGAGTTCTTCTTTTGAGCGCAGGAAAATCAAGATCAACAGGAAAATTATAGATCGAAGAACAAGACGAGAGGAGATCGATGGAGAAGAGGGCTTATCTGCTCTATCTCAGAGATGTTTAAGGGGATGATCGTAGAGAAAAGGAAGAAGGAAAGAATCTATGGCCCACGAGAAAATTATCGGTCAGTTTCGCTCAAAACAAATATCTATAATCGGGACAAAGAAATCCCACCACCTTGATAAACAAAAACTTATTCTATGAGCATTTGTCATTTGTATCAAGGTACAAAGAACCAAACTTTCGCACGGAAATATCACTTGTGGCTTCAAAACTTTGCTTACCCGTCAAAAGATAAAAGTTTATGTTCCCTTCCCCTTCGGGATTACGACTACCACACACAGCATTAGAAAAGAATGATTCCCTTCACTTATTTGTATAGAACCACTGGATGAACTTTCTGCTACAAATTTTTACCAGTATAATATCGTCTCTTATTTCATGAATGGTGAGATATATTTCAGAACCGATGCAAGACTCTTTTAGAAACGATGGGTAATTTAAGAACAAATGTCATTACATGGTCCTGGGGGTGAACATATTGATTAGAACATGAACGTACTAAACTCAAACGTCAGCTCCTGGAGAGATCAGAAGAAAACTGAAGAGAAGGGCACTCAGTCGGCTGCAAGGAAGAAAAAGAAAGAAATCACGCTCAGCAAGCTCCAAATATTATGCAGCGACGCTCACTTGACCAGATAAGTCAGCCAAAATGTATTAAAATCAAAGACGAGAGAGGTTCATTGTACCTTCATACGTGATGTAAGCCGTAAAAGAAGCCTTGTCTCGAAGACCGGTGAAAAGGAGTAGGGATGCAGCAATCCATCGATTTTCATAGGCTATTCAGAGTCAGACAGCTCCAAATCCCCATTTTCCTAAATGTGCGAACGATGTTAGAGAATTAGGTCACTGAGGATTCGAGCCATCTGAATACCATCTTTGTTGTGTTCCCAGAACAGAAGATATTGTATTTAAAAGGGATAAGTAAAAGAATTTGTAACACCCTATTACCCTCCGTTTAAGATAATCTGACATTGCCTTTTCAAACTCGGCCCGCTTCTCAGTTGCTCGGTCGTAGTACGGCACCTTTTCCTAATATTTATCAATATTAAAGACATTATAAATCAAAGTCTGAATGAGGCAACTAAAGGCAATTAAGGTCTTCCATGTTCTCGACATTTTTTAATGTTCTAACCTCAAATGACATGCTCCTCCATTTGTCTCCACATGCCTTGCCGATCTGTAAGCATGAAATAACTTCATGTCTGATACATGTGAAACGTATGAACGCACAGGGAAGAAAACATTAGAAACCGGGTTCTGCTTCTTGAAGCAGACTTCGTACATCTCGCATAGAATTAACATCCGGATTTTGCTCTTTGAAGATCTTCCGGAAGTCCTCCCTTCAAGGCAGAAGTAAAATCATCAGCCAGGTTCAGCAATTCGTGAAATTAAAATCCTGAGATGAAAACATGAGATGACAGGTATAACCGCCAAAAATCCCCAAAAAACTTCAATATGTGAGTATCCAATAATCTGACTAATGTATAACTTGAAATTTATAAGTCCTACGATCAAAGCCAGAAACTTGGGAAAATGTATAACTTGGGAAGGATGGATTGGATGGCATCGGCGGTACGACTGATGAGGTGGAAGACGTGGGGAAAATGGTGCAGGAGACAGATGGAGGGAAAGCAGCGACGAGGTAGCAAAAAGAGGTGAAGGGATACAGACATCATGGAGGAAACTCTCGGAGTGAAGATGCTTAGGTGTGGGCTACCTGCTCTGATACCAAGAAGATGATGGAGGAGAGATTCACCGAAGAAAAGAACTGAATAACTCTACCTATTAGGGTCTAATTACGAGTACTAAAAGAGAAAGAAAAGAGGGCTAATGGGCCAATTGGTCATAATTCGATTAGATAGAGAGAGAGAGTAAGAAGTGAAACAGATAAATAGCATGAGAAAGGCCCAACTCAGCAGAAACATCTCAGCATCAGGAGTGAACAAGAGACATACTCTCCATTGTCAAACTGAAAATCTGTACCTAACAGTTTAGAAGATATCTCGATAAAAAGGTTTTAGCACTGGTGTCTCCTATATGTACTCAAGTTTATTCGAAGTATCCCAATGGTGTAAGGCCGTCAACTTATTGGGAAAAAGGAGGAAAATAACTTTGAGCTCTTGTTTCGGAGAAATAAGTGGCTCACGAGGAATGGAAAGAAACATTCTATATTTGATCTCGAAGTCCTCATATAGCACTTCTTCCAGTCGGATCACTTGTAGGAATGACATAATGCTCATCCATGTTCCACACGGCCAAGGAAGCATCTTCTTTTAATCTCACCTGGAAGAGATTCTTTCATGGTTACCGTAAGAAATAGACTCCTTTTTTAAATCGACCCACGGTGGGAAAGGTTCTTGAGATTATAAATATTCCAGGCGTGCGGGAAGGGAGCGAGACAAGCCAGACATCTGGAAGTATATAATTCTATATTAGCAATGAATGTGAGTGGTGTTCAGAATCTCAGTGAGTTCATTTTCAGTTTTATCTACTTAATAATTAAAACTTTACAGGGTTTCCATAGCATTTTACTAGAGAGAATACTGGGAAGATGGCATTAAATCGTAATAATAAAGTAGAAACATCACAGCCAAGTACATTGGCGATAGAATACCCTCCCCCTGATATAATAATTTACCAATCATCTTGGGATAGCCGTGAAATGTTTTCAAAGCGCCAGAAATTACGCAACTCTAAAGTAGTATGAAAATATCTCAAAGAAATTGATCGCCAAAACACAAAAAATAAGCAAAACTTAAGACTTTGCAGGATCAGATATCCTCTGCTCGGTTGGGAATTGCTTACAGGAAGTAGAAGAATGCAGTTGGAGGTTTCTTCGGCTTCTTGGGATCCTCTTTCGGAGATTTTTTCTTGTTGTTAGGCTTCCGCTTGATGACAACTGCTTGTTCGAGATTTATCTCTAGTTTCCTTCCTCTGTTTTGTCTCTTTTCAGGCTTCATCTGCTTAGTTATCCGGAACCCAAGGGCCTTAATTTTTGCTGCAAATCAAAGTTCTTAGTCCTCAAACTACTCAACAGAGGATAATCATATCCACTATGACAAACTTTCATCCAAAATGCAACCATATAACTTTGATTTAAAGCCACTTGAAACGACAACATTTTGCGAAGCTAGATTCTGGTATCATTTCGAGCAGCAGGAAAAATACGTAGCCAAAGGAATCAGAATCAGCTCATTTTTCACTTCCAAGCTGCTCGCACCGATTAAAAGAAGAATCCACAGTCGATACAACTAAATCATCAACTCAGAAGCAATGGTATAGCGTGAAAGATGATCGATCCACCGGTGCTTATGGATGATATCCAGTGCCCTAGCGAAAATTTTAAAGAAACTCCGTCTTCGTTTTTGCAAGAAATCCGAGAAAAAATCGACTAGAATGCATTTTCTACCCGATTCCAGCGAAAAAAACAAGAAAGATTTATCACCTGGATGTAAGCTGACGCAGAACTTCAGATCAAAAGCCAACTACGACTCTTACAAACGCTCTCTGATTTTCAAAATTCAAAGCTTAGCAGAGGATTTGATTCCGCTTTGAACTCGCTTTCTGGAAATCGATTCCCCTCTCAGATTCCGGAAAATAAAAAAATAATTAATTTGTCATTTGCCTTTTCCGAATAACAAAAATTACTCAAACCGCCCTTTCTCCACAAAACCGCGGCCCGGAATGTTCTAGACGCTTCCCTCCAACGGTCCCGATCATAGCATCCTTTTCAAGAGATAATCTGAGCCGTTCATCCTCGTAGCCCACTTCTCTTTCTACTTCAACAGAAACTTCAAACAACTTTTACCCCCCATAAAGCACATTATTTGTGAACGTACCAGACAAGTT
The DNA here is from genome assembly GCF_029677425.1 of Wolffia australiana. NCBI lineage: Eukaryota > Viridiplantae > Streptophyta > Magnoliopsida > Alismatales > Araceae > Wolffia > Wolffia australiana. Next base: position 5,885,631 of record NC_135848.1, on the reverse strand, counting down.
TTGGTCATTCGTAACGGTAGGCATATAAATATAAGAAACTTTCTGGTGGTTAATTAACGGAAGATAGTTTTCAAGATATTTGTGTAAAAGCCCACAAAGTATGGAGGTATATAAAGCGGGAGGGGGATTTGAGGGTGACGATGCCCTTCTTTTCTTTCCTGTTGCCTTGTTCTTCGAGAGAGGGGAAGGGCCGTAGCGATCGCTCTGCCGCAGATCGGAGTAGAATCAGTGTTTGATTGCCAGCGGCTACTGCGTTCTTGATCGGATCTGTGTTTGATTGGCCGTTGTTGGAGCGTTCTTGATCAGATCTGGTGTTTTGTTTTTTCTGTTGTGTTCTTGATCGGGCGGTGCTAAGGTTGGTTATCGGCTAAGATGTTTGGGAGAGCCCCCAAGAAGAGCGACAACTCGCGGTATTATGAGATCCTCGGGGTCTCTAAAGATTCCTCTCAGGATGACCTGAAGCGGGCTTACCGCAAGGCCGCCATCAAGAACCATCCTGACAAGGGAGGGGATCCTGAGAAGGTACTGGCGCCTTGCCGCGTCTCGGTCTCTCGCTGTTGTGTGTTTTGATGGACGATTATGGTGCTTTTACGATGTTTTCTTGATTTGTCGAGTAAATGATAGATCTGATTCGTGTCTCCATTTCGTTCTTACGTTTTGGGTGCCCTGAAATGATTCCTTAAAGCTTTATTCTTCATTTTCTGCGTATACCAGCCTTTTATATAGTTTTATATTTTCCACTTTTTGCCGAAATACACTTTCTCTTGTCGATCGTGTCCTTTGTTGTTTGATTCTACTGATGATACTCGTCACATGAAACTGTCTTGATTTATTCTCCTCTTCGCTCCTAACTCGGACATCAGAATATCGATCAACTTTGTGCACTGACATCCTAATTCTGCCCTTTATTTGGGGAATTCGTCAATGAATCAAGGAAAAATATCTTATTTGGTTAGCTATCAATATAATTGCGATGATGAGTGTAATTGTGTTTTGCCTAGGTCGGTAGTGATGCAACTATGTTTGCCGACGTTCCTGCAATGAACAATTTATACTTTAAGAGTCAATTGACAGAATTTGTGATTGCAGAAATTAAATCATTAGTTTTGCTTATCCTTTTGAAAAAAATTGCTAACAACCGAAAAAAATCAATTCCTTAACATGAGTTCACTCGGGCAATACCGTACTTTTTTTTACAAATCAATGTGCATCAGCTAACATGATATTGTCGTGTTCTTATCCGCAGTTTAAAGAACTAGCTCAAGCCTATGAAGTCCTCAGCGACCCAGAGAAGCGCGAGATTTACGATCAGTATGGCGAAGATGCGCTTAAAGAAGGAATGGGCGGTGGCGGTGGCGGACACGATCCTTTCGACATCTTCCAGTCCTTCTTCGGCGGAAGCCCCTTTGGAGGTCTGGAACATAATCTCTAATTTAATTTGAGTGTGTGGGTCAAAACCTCTGTAAATAAGACTCAGTTGATCTGATTCGTTGCCTTTTCCTTCAAATTTTTCAGGAGGCAGCAGCAGAGGGGGACGAAGACAGAAGAGAGGCGAAGACGTGATCCATCCGCTCAAGGTCTCCCTCGAGGACCTCTACAGCGGGACATCTAAGAAGCTCTCTCTCTCTCGTAACGTCATCTGCTCCAAGTGCAAAGGGTTAGTTTTTGATCGTCCCTTTTTCTCTTTCTGGGTTTTATTTATCATGGAAATTTAAAAAGAATTTTAAAAAAATTATAGAAAAGGATCGAAATCCGGGGCGTCTTTGCGGTGCCCGGGGTGCCAGGGCTCGGGCATTAAGGTGTCCATTAGGCAATTGGGGCCTGGAATGATCCAGCAGATGCAGCACCCGTGCAACCAGTGCAAGGGTACGGGCGAGACCATCAACGACAAGGACCGGTGCACCTCCTGCAAGGGCGAGAAAGTGGTGCAGGAGAAGAAGGTCCTCGAGGTCCACGTCGAGAAGGGTATGCAGAACGGCCAGAAGATCACCTTCCCCGGCGAAGCCGACGAAGCGGTTAGCCCGAGATGAACTCATCATCTCCTATTGTGGATCCAATGTTCTTACACTAAATCTTATGCCGAATATATCTCTGCTTGGCCACACAGCCGGACTGCGTCACGGGCGACATCGTGTTCGTGCTGCAGCAGAAGGAGCACCCCAAGTTCAAGAGAAAGGGCGACGATCTCTTCCTGGAGCACACGCTGTCGTTGACGGAGGCCCTCTGCGGCTTCCAGTTCGTGCTCACTCACCTCGACGCGCGCCAGCTGCTGATCAAGAGCAGCCCCGGCGAGGTCATCAAGCCTGGTAAGAGGAGGAGAAGAAGAAGAAGAAGAAGAAGAAGAAGAATTCTTTCTGATGTTAATCATGTGTTGGTGTAATGGCAGATCAATTCAAGGCGATAAACGACGAGGGGATGCCCATGTACCAGAGGCCGTTCATGAGGGGGAAGCTGTACATCCACTTCACCGTGGAGTTCCCGGATTCGCTCGGCGTGGACCAGTGCAAAGCACTCGAGGCTGTGCTGCCGTCGCGGGCGGGCGCCCAGCTGTCGGACATGGAGCTCGACGAGTGTGAGGAGACAACCCTCCACGACGTCAACATCGAAGAAGAGATGCGCCGCAAGCAACAGGCGGCCCACGAGGCCTACGACGAGGACGACGATGTCCACGCCGGCGGCGCCCAGCGTGTGCAATGCGCCCAGCAGTGAGCTCACACCTAACTCCACAACCTCTCCAATCTTCTTTCTCTCTCGGTGTTCTTCAGTTCTTCCTAGTACGCCATACAGTAAGTCACGGTAAGTGCCTTTTTTTTGTTATTTGACAGGATCTTGATGTTGTTATTTGAGATTCCCCCCTTGTTTTTGCTCTGTGGCTTTGTCCCTGTCATACATATATCATTGACTTATGAAAAGCAGATAGACTGCCACAGCTATTCCAGCATATAGACTGAAAGGAAGAGTTAAAAGATGAGTCACTTTTGGATGTCTATGGAGAAAGCTTACTCTGGACTAGAGGGGAAAGAGAGATTAAAACAGGTGAGCACCGGCGATAGCTCAGCAGTGAACGGCAGGTGGGTCAGCCTGCTTCAGTGTCGAAGGTGGGTCTCTCGAGTCCACCTTCTCGTCTCTCTCCGGCGACACTGCCGGCCCTTGACTAGCTTTCTCTTCTCTTACTGGCGGCGTCGCTGGGTCCTCCGTTGTCTTCTCCGTAGCCTCCATTGGCAGTGTTGCCATCACCGCCGTCGCCGGTGCTGCCGTCTCTTCCATCTCTGTTAGTAGTGCCGGTGTCTCCGGCTTATCTTCGGCTTCCTTGACCACCTCCTTGGAAGTGATCTCTTGCTCCTTCCCCGCATCCTTTGCCAGTGCGGAGTCGCCGGCGCCGCCGGAGTGGGCCTGGGAGTCGGCCTTCTTCGGCCTGGATTTTCGCCCTCTCTTCCTGTGAGGCTCAACCTCTGGCTTCTCTGAGGACGACACCTTGGCTTTTTCACTAATTCTTGCTGAGCGCCTGGGTGTCTCACCTGCAACACACAGAAACAGCCAACTTACACACCCCTCCAGTCCAAAGCACTGTCTCAACTTACACTCTCAATTTAGTACAATAGGAAAATATAATGCAACAAAATATTTATCAAAATCATTTCCTCTCTTCCCTCTACACCTCCACTGGGTTCAGAACTTTGAAATCAAAGAAAGTTGAGAGCAGCAATGACCGCAGATATTTTTGTGGTTCAGAATGAATGAATCTTTTAGTGTATAAAGTCCCCCGCAAGTTGTTGCAGTTACTTCATAACCTGAACAACGACGCCGAACCAATATACATACATATATATAAACATAATACATATATGTATATCTAGGCAAGTAAAGAGTACAACTTCTTCACCTATGGACATAAAGAGAAGGATTGGTAGAAATAACCAGTTGCCCAGTCGAAGTCAGACGGAGATGGGCCGCCAGGATGGGCCTTCAGGAACTGGTCCAATTGCCGCCTGCTCCTCACTTCTTCCCCCGTGGGCGAAAAAAATACAACCTCTTTCCAACCTGGAGTCCCTGCCTTCTTTGTGATGATCTGCAACCCAAGGTTAATTAGCATCAACAAGAAAAACCAGAAAATTAAACGTTTACTCTTGCTTGGGGAAACCCGACAATTTCATTTGTGGATAGGTGATCATTCGCTCTACAGATACAAACCCCCTTTGGCCTGGTAGATCGTGCAGCAGAGATTTTCAATCATGTCATTATTAACAAAAATTAATTGTAGAAATAGCAATTAATTTTTGTTACTTCAGTAAACGGGGTGATTGTATCGTATAGGAAAATAATTGCAGCAATCAATAGCCACTGTCGATAAAGCGATCGGAATTAGAACACCAGAACAGGTAGACTGCGCCTTCTTCCATCTCTTGTGACAGCTGCTGAAAGAAACTTTTAACTTTTAACTTCTAACAGTTGTCATTCACTGGGGTAAAATTCATTTGAATCTCCAGACGCGAAGCTAGATTCATTTGAACAACTGCTTTGGCGGCACTTCATTCAAAGATTGCTCGAGATTTCACGCCTCGACGACTCATCCACTGAGCTCGAAATGGGAAAACACGACGCTTTTTTTTTCCGGAACCCTAGAACTACATCAAGCTATGATCCACCGGAGAACGGCCCAAAAATTGCAGAAAAAGCAATCAACACGAGATTGAGCGCCTGGAACAGTTTTAACTGCAGAATTTTCGCAGAAAATTACCTGCTTCTTCCAACCAGGGGGAGCGACGTGATCGACAGAGCTGAAATCCATGACGGTCGTGTCCTTGGCTTGTTCCTCTTCCGCGGTCAATCCATCGCTACTTGCAAGCTCCGACATCGCGCTTCTCTCCTTCTAGAGCGAGGAACAGAGAGAAACTAGCAGAAATCTCGTTCAAGCGCGCTCTGAACTAGATTTCCCGCTCTCGCGCAGATCAAATGTTAGAGAGAGAAAGGGCAACAGTAGAGAGAGATGGAGAGGGCAACGGTATAAATAGGCCTGCTCAATAGGGAGAGCGGCCAGAAGCCCAGAAGGGACGACGGTTGCTACGATGACGGATGACGGGAATTGATATGTGGATGACGGGAATTGATATATGGATGACGGGTCGGGACAGTAACTCGGTCCATCATCTGTCTCACTGTCTGTACTTACGGTTTGACGATCTCGGTCCAGTCCAGGTTTTTAGCACAGATCTAAACCTTACCAAAACTTCGGTCTGCTTCTGGTCATTCTTGTTCGGTCCCAGTCCACTTCGAACTGGTCCTGGTCTGGTTAGGTTGACAAGTCAAAGTCAAAGTAGAAAGTTTATGTTCATATTGATGTTAAATATCAACTGCATCGAGTGGGTGCCAACAGATGGTCAAGTATAAGGCATGTACGCTGAGCTCAATAGAAACCTCTCTGTCGAGTTGGATTTTATATTTTTAGAATTTTACAACGAATATTATTTAAATATTTATTTATTTACTTCCGGTTCGGGTGCAGTTTGTCACGTGGACCTAAACACGTCTAACCAACCGGTCCCAGTTTGGTTAGGTCAACCCGGTCCTCGTCCTAAATGTCCAACCATATATGATGGCGCATGCGATCAAGGATTGCCAATGACATCGTCCATGCCGCCGACCGCCGTCATCGAAAGCAGGGTAAAGAGATGCCCGATAATCTCGTTTTGATTTTCGTTGTTTTTCTTAGTTCTGTCTCGTGTTTTCTTCTCCATCATCTTGTTTTCGTTGCACTGTGATGCGACCCGTGTCCGCGTTTTCATCGTCGGGGGAAGGGACCTTCCCCTTCCCCTTTTCTTTCTTTTTATTTTATTTTCCCCTTCTATGTGTCATGGGGGGGCCCATTATATAAGGGCCCCCCGAATGGAACCGTCTTCCCTTTTTGTTGATCCATTTAGGTAGCCCAAACCTCTCCCCTATATAAAGGAAGAGGGGGGCGTCCTAAAAAAATCAGACCAAGGAAGCGAAGATTTGATTTTAGTCTATCTTTGGTCTCACCTTAAAAAATACAAAAAAAGATAGAAAATGAAGAAAAAAAAGGAGGAGAAGAGAGGAGAGAGAATGGGCGGAACAGAACGGGGCACGGTAGCTGACCGCAGGCGTCGGGCGCCGCCGCAGCCACCGGAGCAGGCGCAGCCGCTTGGGCGGCTGCTACCATCGACGTCAAACGCCGCCACCTCACTGGGTATCACCACCGGACCTCCACCGTGCCCTGCACCCCCGTCGATCGTCGCTGACCCGCGACGCCTCGACGAACGACGCCCCGGGACGCCATTCCTCATTGCCCCGAGGAGGTCTTCACCCCGAGCGCAGGACATCATCAATGAGTCTTCCGCCGACCTGTACGAATAGTTCTAGCGCTACTTCGCTTGTCGAGCCGCCGTGATCTCTCCGGCAACTCTCCGCCCCACCCGTTCTGAATCGCCACTGACCGTCGACGACACTGCACTTCAAGCCACCGCCGACGAGGTACGCCATCCTCTCCCGTGGCTCGTTTATTTACCTCTTGCAGTATATCCTCGTCTTGACAACACTGCGCTCGGGTTAGGTAGGCGAGAGAGGAAGAATTGAAAGAACTACGGTCAACTGAATGTCTTACCGGTACGAACGAGTATGTCCGTTACGTGCGAGCCCTACGGATAGATTCCGTTCGGTCGTAGACGCCTTCGTCACTCTGACGAGCTTCGAGAGGCCACCATCACCGTCACCCAGCGACCCGTCCAAGCTTTGAGATCGGCGCCTCCCTTGAGTCGGAGCCTGCACGTACGATACGTAAGACATTCATTTGCATCGCAGTTACATCGACCCCTTAGGGTTTCGATCCATTGGATCACGTCACTGCCTTAGTCTGATACCATCATCCCTTATCAGCACCGAACCATCATATTCAGTGTCTACAGGACGACGTCACTGCCGTAGTCTGATACCATCATCCCTTATCGGCACTGAACCATCATATTCGGTGTCTATAGGACGACGTCCCCGACGACGTTCGACATCACTATATGCAGTTTTCTTCCATATTCGTCCAGATGTCAAATTGGACGACTAATTAGTTCTATTGATAATTATAGTCCAAAAAATGACGTTTTTGTCCCCATCCTACATCCCATTTTCTGGGTTTCCTGTGAGTATTGATTAGCCTTATTGTGCACTATCATCCGGGATGGGGATTGTTTTTGTTTCGTCCCACGCCCATTTTTTAAGCCGGACTAGACACAGTCCAAAATCACAACGTCTATGAACCATCACCCCAATTGAGGGACCAGCGTGCCCCTGGCATCCCGATTATGTTTGACTTTGAGAATGGAAAATAATAGGCAATCTGATTTGTGGCTTCAACATTTTTAGGAGAAAAATTCATAAAGTATAAATTTAATACATTCGTCCACTGAGGGAACATCACGTATGGAATGTGACAGTTCCAACGTGATGGGATGGATGACAAGCGGTGACGGACAATAGTTTGACGCATCTTGATGCCTGTTACGTGTCCCATTATTTTCAAAACTTTTGTCACATTTTTGTCATCGTCCCTTGAGATGTCATCCCATCACCAAAGGCATCCCCATCACAAGCGATGAAATGACATATCCATAATTAAATATTTTAATTGACTGCTTTTAATATTAAAATATTTCTCTCTCTTCGCTTCCCATTTTTTCTCTCTCTAACTCCCTCTGCATCTCTTGCGATCTCCCTCTCTATTAGTCTCCCTCACTCTCTCTCACTTGTTCTCCCTCTCTCTATATGTATCCTTCTCTCACGCTATCTCTCTCTCTCTCTTAATCTCCCTCTCTCATGCTCCTTCTCTCTCTTTTTTATCCCTCTCTCATGCTCCTTCTCTCTCTCTTGTTCTCCCTCTCTCTATCTGTATCCTTCTCTCGTGCTATCTCTCTCTCTCTCATGCTCATTCTCTCTCTTGTTCTCCCTCTCTCGTGCTCCCTCTCTCTCTCATTCTCCCCATATCGTGCTCCATCTCTCTATTGTTCTCCCTCTCTCGTGCTCCCTCTCCCTCTTTTGTTCTTCCTCTCTCTATCTGTGTCCCTTTCTCATGCTATCTCTTTCTCTGTCACTCTTGTTCTCCCTCTCTCATGCTGCCTCTCTCTCTTGTTCTCCCTCTCTTGTGCTTCCTTTCTCTCTATCTCTCTCGTGCTCCCTCTCTCTCTCTATTTCTCTCGTTCTCTCTCTCTCTCTCCCTCTCCCTCTCTTTTGTTCTCCCTCTCTCATGCTCCCTCTCTATCTCTTTTGTTATTCCTCTCTCTATCTCTCCCTCTCTCGTGCTCCCTCTCTCTCTCTCTTTCTCCCTCTCTCTCTCTCTTGTTATTCCTCTCTCTATCTCTCCCTCTCTCGTGCTCCCTCTATCTCTCTTGATCTTCCTCTCTCTATCTGTCTCCCTCTCTCGTGGTCCCTCTTTCTCTCTCTTGTTCTTCCTCTCTCTATTCTCTCGTTTGCCCTCTTTAGATCTTGATCTTCCTCTCTCTATCTGTCTCCCTCTCTCATGCTCCCCCTCTCTCTCTTGTTCTCCGTCTCTCTATCTGTCTGCTTCTCTCTATCTCTTGTTCTCCCTCTCTTTGTCTCCCTCTTTCTCATTATTTCTATCTCTCTATCTCTCTCTCTCTCTCTCTCTCTCTCTCTTGTTCTCCCTCGCTCGTGCTCGCTCTCTCCCTTGCTCTCTCTCTCTCTCAGACTCCCTCTCATCTTTTGGTCTCTCACTCTACCCTTCTCAAACTCCCTCTCTCTCTCTCTCATACTCCCTCTCCTTCTTTTGGCATCCCACTAGTGTTCGCCCAACCGATATCCGTCCGTCATCCGGTATTGGACAACCGATATCCGATATCCGGGAAAAAATGGGACGGTGTCGGATATCGGATATCGGTCGATATCAATCTAGAAGGGGTTAGACGGATATCGGTATCGGATATCAGGGTGGTGAGGACGAATAGGGAATCGGATAACGGATATCTGCTTTCCGATATCCGGATTTCGGAGACGGATACCGGATGCTGGATATCGATTTTCGATATCCGGATATTTGAACTGGTATCCGGATATCGGATCCGGTATCGACCGATAAAAATAAACTATATTTCACATTCTACCTGTTAGTTTTAAACGCACTGTATGGTTTTCGATTTATGATCAATGCCCATTAATATATAGTGTGCAATTTTGTTTTTCTTCCATATGGGATAACAGTATTCAAAGTTAATGTAAACTCTGAATCCCGTTATCCCACATGGAAGATATTAGAAAATTTTCTCTGTATAAATTAAATGAGGCTGATAAATTATTTAATATTAAAATAATATTTATATCTATTATTGCTATATTAAGAGTGTTCTATATATTGTTTAATTAATGAGTACACCGTCCAATAAATAGAAATAAAAATTTCTATATCTTTCCATATGGGATAAAGGGATTCCAAGTTTAACACAAAACCCAAATCCTTCTATCCCATATGGAAAAAATTAAAAATCCGCAACTGTATATAATAGTTCAGATGTATGACCAAATAGAAATCGCTTCTGGTTCACCCGTGCCCGCGTTATCTATGCAAAATGCGGGATATCTAATAAGTAAAATTATTTTTATTATAATTCAATGCGGATATCGGTTTTCGATATCCGCATCCGATATCCGATATCGTCATCTGCCCCGTTGAGACGAAGACGGATGCCAACATCGAGACAGATATCAGTATCGGATATCGGCACTGTAGCAACAGATATTCGATACCGATATCTGGCATCCGGTACCGGTATCGAGACGGGCGAACCCTACCTCCCACTCTACCTCTCTCTCTCTCTCTGACTCCCTATCCTTTAAATCTTCCACTCTATCCCTCTCTAACTTCCTCACTGTATGTCTCCTCTCTTCCAGACTTACTATCTCCCTCTTTCTCTCTCTCTCTCCCCTCCTCTTAGGGCCAGCTGCTAACTGATCATGGGAGGGCCAGAAAGTGAACAGGAGTCAGCAACTCGTCTGAAGACAGTAAAGAGCTGATGTAGACCAATAGGAATATTAATAAAGAGTATCTAGTAAAATTTGAACACGTAGCCCTTATATCGGATTAAATGGCAGATTAAACATAGATAGGAATACACTCGTATAGGATTGTCATAGTTAGGGATACACATAGACATGATCCAACGGTTATTATTCATATTATCATAGTGATGTCGGACGTCGTTGGTGACGTGGACTGGTTGGCACCGAGTATGATGGCTCGGTCCCGATAAATGATAATGCTATCGAACGTCGACGGTGTCGTCGTTCGACGAATGAAACCCTGACGGGTTATGTAACTACAACGCGATGAGATGCGTCCTACGTGTCGTACGTGCCGGCTTCGACTCGAGGGAGGCGTCGAGCTCCAAGCTGGGACGGGGTTGCCGGGTGACGGCGACGGTGGTCTCTTGACCCTCGTCAGAGCGACAAAGGCGTCTACGGTCAAACGTAATCTATCCGTAGGGCTCGCACGTGATGGACGAACTCATCCATACTAATAAGACACTCAAATATCGTAGTTTTCTCTCAAAACCTCTCTGACCTACCTAGCCCGAGCGCGGTGGAGTCAAATCAAATCGATACTGCAAGAGATAATTAAACGAGCGACGGGAGAGGACGACATACCTCGTCGTCGTCGACCCGGCTGGTCATGCAGTGGGAGAGTCGTTGAAGGTTGCGACAGTTGGAGCGAGAGTGATGGAGAGGAGCTGGAGAGTTAACCGCGGCTCGACTGGTGTAGCACAGGAGCAATCAGGTTGAAGGAGGGGTCTGAGGAGTGGCGTGAGGCGAAGCTTTAGCTTGAGCGGGAGAGGTGACGAAGTCCAATGGCAGACGCGAGCAACGCCGGATGTTTTCTCTCAACCGGATGTTTGTGTGCGACGCCGAGATCAGATCCGTCCGTCTTCTTGAACAACTGAAGCGGCCGTTAGAAGATGTCACGATGAATCCAGTTCTGGAGTGGCTGAGCGAGCGCGTCAGAAGGGGGGGGGACGGAAATATGTGCGTGATCCACTGGCGGTGATCAATCAATTTATGATCGCTCGTCATTGGGCGGTCGTGCTGGCCTGAATCCGCGGGAGCCGGCGACTGAAGGTGCAAAGGGCGGTCTACGAATGGCGACAGATTCAAGTGATTCAAGGCAGTGCTGGAGGCGAAATTTTCTGCCTGGATGGATTCACAACGTCGATCCAGAAGCAATCGCACTTGAATCCGCAGAATTTCTTGAAACGGCGTGTTCTCCCTTCTTCTTCTCGATCTTCCTCATACGTCCCTTCTTCCTTCTGATTTTGGGCGAGACCAAGTAAAACGAGAAAACAACTCCCAAACAATATTACCTGGTCTGATTTTTTTGGTCGCCCCCACTCTTCCCTTATCCTTCCTCCTAGACGACAATCTTCGTCCAACAATTTTAATTGGAATTTTAAAATTTTAATATACTTTTTCTAAGTTTTATAGGGAGATATGGAGAGAGTAAGCAGAGGGACATACGTACAATTACTTTTGGGTGGCATCCGTTCAAGTGCAAAAAAAGAATGGATTATAATGCAAAATGTCAAGGAATTAATTAAGTGATGCCAAGTGACCTCTAGACTGTAACCGAGAAGGCCTCGGAGACCTTCGAACGGGACGGGACCTCCTTTCCCTTCCATCGTCAGAGACCTCTGGACGGGACGGATTTCGTCCAATCTCGCGAACGTGACGAAAATCCGTCCCGTCCGCGTCCATGAACTGTAATCGAGGAGGCAGATTAACAGACACTATAAATAGACCTGCGCTTGAGGAGGCGACAGAAGAGAAGAAACGATGGCGTCGCGAGGAAGAAGACGACGAGCTTGCCCTCTGCGAAGGGTGGACGACCTCGCAGCTCGTCGAGTCTGTTTCTCGAAGCGGCGTCGCGGTCTGCTATCCAAGGCGGAGGCGTTCGCCGCGGCCTTCGCCGGCTGGCGAGTCGCCGTCGTCGCCATCTCCGAGTGCGATCGAACTTTCTCCGCGGCCTTCGGCGGATCGGAGGATCCTCACGCGATCGTTGATCGCGTCGCTGGATCGCTGCGAGGAGACGACGATCTCTCTGAAAGTGCGAAGAGCGGCGTGATCGACGAGCTGCTGCTTGCTGAGATCGATTGTTTTCCGTCTTCGCGGCTGTGAAGCGGAGGTTTGTGATCCTGATTAGTGCGTTCTATACTGTGACTGTTGAATGAGATTCTCGTGATTTCTGGAAATAAGATGATCATAGCCCGATTCTGCACAGAAAATCACCTAGGGATGTTCCATTTCGCGGAAGAAATGTAGTTTAATTTAGAAAAATATATGAGTTAAAAATGCAGTTTTGTAGTCTATCATTGATCGCGTCGCTAGAACGCTTCGAGGAGACGTTGATCTTTCTGAAAGTGCAAAGAGCGGCGTGATCGACGAGCTGCCGCTTGCCGAGATCGTTTGTTTTCCGTCTTCGCGGCTGTGAAACGCAGGTTTGTGATTCTGATTAGTGCGTTCTATATCGTGACTAATAAATGAGGTTCTCGTGATTTCTGAAAATTAGATGATCATTGCCCGATTTTTTAGTTTTTTGTCAATGAAGCACGGAAATCATTTAGGAATGTGTCGTTTCGCGGGAAGAATGTGGTTTAATTTAGAAAATATATGAGCTGAAAATGCAGTTTTGTAGTCTCCTACTTGAATGTCACACTGTTCATGACGTCTCGATTTTGAGTTGAAAATATATGGGTTGAAAATGCAGTTTTTGTAGTCTCCGACTTGAATGTGACACTGTTCATGGCATCTCGATTTTGAGTTGAAAATGCAATTTGGTAGTCTCCTACTTGAATGCAACACGGTTTATGACATCTCGAATTTGAATTTAAAGTAGAAGAGTTGATAATTCAGTTTTGTGGACTCCTAATTTAATCTCACATCGTTTATATTCCATAGCTTAGACCGGTCAAACTTTTATGTGGGAATGTTATGTAAATTAAATTCGTGTACTAGTATACTGTCCTAAGAAGGGGAAAATGTTCATACTTCCCTTTCTTTATGTATGATTGGTTCAAATATTATAGTGGGGTGAATATTTTGAGATGATACTACATGTTGTATGACCACTTACCTGATATATTTGTGTAGGATCTCTTTCTTGTAACATTAGTTGATTTGAATTTATGTGGTGTTTTTGAAAAATAAATTCGTGATATTGACTTTGGATACTTGGAATGATGATTTTGATGAATCTTCATTATTTGGTTTTATTGCCCAAGTCGTCTAGACTAGTCAAAACCTTAGTTAAAACCTTGGTCGATTTTGGTCAATGAAATATATGCGACCATAGTGGGAAAACAATGGATGATATATTAACTTCATCCGGATTTGAGTGAATTGAATTAGTACTTATATTCGTGTTTATTAAGATAGCGCCAATAAGATTTATATTCATTCCGCATCATAGATGACCAGTGAGATGTCGTGAAGAAAAATAATCTTAGTTTGAAAGGGTATTTCGGTCATTTAGTTTTTAATAGTTATGTAAATTAAGGATCATTAACTAAATCATGATTATATAAATTTGATAAATAATAACTGGACTTGGCATTCAACTTTTGGTCTGCCATGGAAATATAAAATAGCATAATTTGAGAAAAGAAAAAGAGCTCTCTCTCTCTATCTCTCCCTCTGTTTCTCTCTTGTCCGTTCTCTCTGTCTCTGTCTCTCTCTCTCTCTCTTTCTATTTTTCTCTTGCCTAGGGATCGTCAAACATCATCTGTCACGTCACACATCACTGAGACAGTCACATGACGGATGAGGTGATGGTGACTGTGACGAAATGCATGGGGCATGACGGGGACAGTGATGCGTGACGGGCTGTGCGTGACGGTGACGTGACGGTGATGGGATAGCCCAGACGCGTGACGTGACGAAAGGTCCGTCATGGGTGACGTCCTTGACGGAATTTAATGCATTTTTCTAATGAATTTATGGACAGAAAAGGGTGTAAATTTTATTGTTTTATTGAATACATTTCAATAATTATCTTTTTGCAGGGGAAATGTGTATTAAATTTTTTAAAAATAAGGATTTAGTGACGCATTCTTTAATAGAACCGAAGAATTGTTTAGGGATAAAAAATTCATAATTACATTTCAATAATGAGAATTATGAAGATGATTTGATAAATTAATATATTGATGGAAAAATGAAGAATTTTGTGACTTATGGTTTAATATGTTGTGATAATCAAAGTAATGCTGTAAAATTGGGAATATAAATAATTTAATAATTAAGTTCTTGATTGAAAATTTAACACTTAGTGAGTTTTTTCTTGAAAAAAAATTAATAATTAATTGTCTGAATGTGAAACTTTGAATGTAATAATTAATTTGTTGACAGAAAAGTTAAGACATTTATTTGATTGACGGAGAAATTATTTTAGTAATTAATTTATTGACGGAGAAATTAAGGATTTATTGCCGCAGTCTTTATAAGAATTGAATAATTTGTCTACACATTAAAATTTTTATAGTTACAATTTAATAATGGAAATTATGAATATAATAATTTAATAAATTAAAATACTGTTGGAAAAATGTAGTATTTACTGACGTTTGGTTTAATATGGAAAAAATGCATGGGCAACGTCCCTATAACTTCAGTTCGTGACAAAATCATTATGAAACCTGTTTAAATATTTATTAATAAAATTCTCAATAATTAAAGAAAAACATAGCTGAATCAATATCAAGAAATAGGGTAGTAATTATGATAATCAAATTGGGACACGAAGAAAATAAATGAAAAAATAAAGTAATAAAATTGCAGTAACACTGTTAACGAGCTCACAAATGTACCATCCATTTTTTGGAGAAATGCAAAAAAATGCTTGTACACAACTGTTTGGCGACAGTAAAAAAAATGCTTCTACACAGCACAATAAAAGAACTCACTGGTGACATTAATCAAATGCTTCTACACAGCAGTCTGGGCAAGGCTTTGTTGTTGAAGGGATGGAGTGGTATCCTCTTTAGAAGATCCTTGCCGGTGACCTTGTTGTAGCCTCATCCTCTTCATTACTTCAGGCCTTTGTCTATTTAGAACAGAAATAAAAATTAGATAATGAACAGTTGGTTCTAAACTCACTATGAATACTTAATTTGATGCACTTAAACCATTCCAAAATCACATGTCCCGCTGATCTGGGGTAATATACAGCTAATCAGTTGAATGATATAACCCTAAATTACTGAGAAATAAAATGATATGTGCAGCACTGCTATAAATGCAGATCCAAAACTAGACGGTGAACTCATTGGTTTATAATTTTATCCAGGGTATGTATATATTGTTTGTGCTCTCATATGAGAATAGGGAAAACCAAGAAACCTTAAATTTCTCATATATGATATGTGCTCTCATTTGATGAGTATAAATTGACAAATAACATAAAATTATCCTTATCACTCCAGAAGTTTCATAAATGCCCATATCAGTTGCAAGGCGCCAATACTAATCTACGTAAATCCTAAAATGGAAGAGAAAAGTTACATACAACCCAAAGATTAGAAGGAAAGGGGCATTCGTGGGAGAGGCAAGTCTAGCAGGCGGAATGACAATTAATCCCTTTTGTTCTTCAGATGAACATACAATAAAACCTTACCTCATGTTCAGACAAAAACTGTCGACAATAAAACAATATGCGAGTCTCCAAAAAATGTACCTGCACTCGGGAACCTCGGTCGGGGAAGAAGAAAGGAAGAGACAATTTTCCCAACCAAGATCGTCGCTGCTGCAAAAAAATTAACCAGTAAAATTACATTAGAAGATTGGATCGATAGAAGTAAGAGTAATGACTTACACTAGTCTTCGTCGTCAGAAAAACCATTTGCCCTCTCCCATCGCACAGCTGAGCATTCTCGGAACGTAACCAACACTTGACTGTGACCAGGAGCTCGATGGTTTCAGCTTTAAGACGTGCCCGCTTGAAAGTGATGACTGCACGTCCCGTAGAGAATAAATGTTATGCTGGGGCACTGGTTGCACATACTGAGAGAAACTCTTGCGCAAGGGTAGAAAGTCACGGGTAGGTTCGTGCGCCTATGCGTGCCCACCATCCCGACGCTGTCTGGTTGTCCTTTCTCTCCATTGACTGTAGATACGCCTCCAATTCCTTGACTGGAGTTGGTACTCTTCGATCCTTCTCCCTAGCTGGCGCTACGCAATCAATAAGTTCTACGAGCCAGTCGTCATCCTCGGGGTCACTACAAATTACATCTTGCTCACCATGTTGGGGCATAAGTCGGCGTACAAATGCCAATGCATCCTGAATGCCACTAGGTTCGAGTGATGCTCCCTTGTTGAAAGGGTTAAGAATTGCAGCTGTTGTCGTCGCACGGTCTGTCAAAATCATCTTCTTATACTTCAACATCTTCGACTTCATGCTCTCACAAGCTTTACGGATGGACGCAATTTGAGCAGCGGTCATCCTTCTTCCTGATGTGAATATTGTAGACATATCAAACATCAGCAAGATTGTGTCGATATATCGCATCAACGCCTTCAAGATGCGGTCACTTCCATGACTCTCACAATCTTCGAGCCACTAACATATTTTGTCATTCTATAAAAAGGCCCTAGAAAGTCGTAGAAGTATGCCAACATTTCTCACTCTTCACATGAGATTCTCATATCCTTATCTGTCACCGACATGATTTGTAAGGCCATAAAATATACAATTTCTCGCTTCTCCAATGCGTCATGCAACATGTCATGCATACTGTTCCACCGCGTTGGGCAGTCTAATGGAAGTTGGTTGTGATTCTTCTGCATATTATTGCACGTCTTTACATATTGTTATCCTCGTGTCGATGCTCGGATGCTTGCCACTAATTGTTGAAGATGGGAAATTGCGTCCCCCAGGATGAGGCCACTGTCATGATTGACCATTTGTACATGATTTACCGCAACCTCTCGCATGGTGCCCAAATCATTTGTATCGGCATCGTAATCCAGTGCATATGCTGCGTCTGCTACGCTGTTGTCAATAGTCCTAGGAGGAAGTGTGGTCATCAATATATGTAATGACTGCAACGCACCCTGGACGATGATGTTCAACACGTGGGCATCACAGGGGACTTGTCGGTCCTCTGTGAAACAGTCATTAATCGGCTTGAAGTTCCTTTGCGAGCAATGCTATCATCTGCCCGTTACTTGAAGGTAGTACGACATAAAATGAAGCCAGACTGGATGATGTCGTTGACCTTCGTCTTCAACCCAAAGTCTTCCAATGCTTGGATCACTACTGCGTTGATAATTTCACCATTGTGTTTACCCACTAGCTCGTGTATGGCAAGTACACGTTCGCATATTTCCCATCGGTTGTTCACCCAATGAACCGTGATGCCAAGAAGACCACACAAATTCTCGGCGGTCCACACATCAATCGTCAGGGAGACCCTGGGGACATTTGCCAATAATTCCACGAGCTTCCCCTTCATGGTCCCATATAGCTTACGCGTCGCATCCTTTATTGCGTTCGAACCTGGCAGGTCAACTGTCATCTCTACGACATACTTCCACATGATCTTGAACCCCACGTTGTCCACTATGGACCATGGGGAGTCTGTGAGGCAAACAAACTACACTATGAACTCCTTTGTCTTCTCCCGCGTATTCTTGACGGCACCACTCTGCCCATACGCCTTAGTCATTGTATGTTGATTGAGATTAGTGCCCTTCACCTCGTGGTATAGTCTGCTATGACTGAACACCAAGTGCCTCCAGAAAATATTTGTAGGCCCGTCTTTTCACCGCTTCAACCTATTCCGCAATGGGTCGACTTTTAGGTCGTGACTTAATAGGCACGCCCATACGCCTGACCCAACCTCTGTGAAGTATCGCAATATTTCAGCCTTCCCTTTACGTTTAGGACGTGATGGCCCGACCACTGGTATAGGGGTCTCTCGAACATCCTCCTCCGAGGACTCTAATGCCAAGTCAACGCATTAGCCACCCGTTGCCAATTGGAGTTTCCATTGGCCATTGTGTCATAGAGAATAGGTGGAAGATCTCCTTTAGTCAAACTCAAAAGATAAGTCATTTAAATTTAAAAACTAATTATTCATTCATAAATTTATCTTCGAAGGAAAGTAAAAAATGATTCACATTAAAACCCATGAAGAATATCATCACCATTAATACCAGAATCAATAGGACACAAGAACTGGCCTTATAAAAACTGAAAAATTTCCTTCATAAAGACATATATTCAAGGTAAGCACAATGACAACTCAATCATAACTTTTTACGATGTAAGAAATGGGGGTAAAGAGTCACCAACCATTAGTTATCAATGTCATTGTCACCAACCACTAGATACAACCATTGACATCAACGTCATTGCCTACAACCATTAGTTACCAATGTCAGCATAGTTCAATGACTTTGACATTGCCAATTCTAATAAAAATTTTCTAAAAATATATCAAGGAAAATTCAAAGGTTAGCATTCATATAAGAAAAGTAATAATTTTCACTATTGAAGACTGAAATATAAAATTGTACAAAAAAACAAGAAGCCAAATAAATTGTGTATAGACAGTTACCTGACAACACCTACGTTGCCAACACGAGTATATTCCTGTTGTGCCTTAATCCTGGCTTCCTGCCTCTCGGCCTTTGAAACAATTATCAATAGATCGGACATCACTTTTATGCACTGTAAAAATATACAAAAAGAAGAAATGCAAAATCATGAGCACTTTGGTAGTATCAAATATAAAAGATGGCAGATCATAGATAACTTTGGCATATATAGATCTCTTCTATATTAACACAAATTTATCCATACACGTGCATATGAAAAGGAGAGAAGAAGCAATAAAAACACAGGTAAAAAATGAGGAAAAATTACCAGACACTTAATATTCAAGCAGAGCTTCTTAGAAGAAAGGAGACGACACAGCCACGAACTACACCAGCGCCGACCTGCATAAGCCAAATGTCTCATGTGTCGTCATGTATGAAACTTCAAGGAAATGCCATATGTAGTAATGTCATTCAAGAATTCTGTCAAAAGCAAGATTAGAGGGAGAATAGTGAGAGATGATGTGAAATAAGAGACAGTCGAGGCCGAGAGTTGCAGTCGTATAGACTCCTCTCCAGCTGCATGGAGTCAGGAGAATCTACATGCTCCATGTGAGTTTGAGAATGTGGAAGGTCCTTTGAGGATAATCGAAAAATAAGCTATAATCTATTTCATAACAACCACAAACGATGATACATACAATTGAGATTACATTGGCTTTTATAGCCTCTTAAACAAAGGGAGATGACCGTCGGTGTCCAACGGTCATCTCGTAACCATGGGAGTCCAACAGGCATAGTGACTTAAGGGCCCAATGGGCCGGTGGAACTAACACCCCCCCTCAAGTTGGGTATAGATGTTGAACATGCCCAACTTGGACACCATCGTTTGGAAATGCAGACTGGGGAGACCTTTGGTGAAAAAGTCAGCAACTTGTTCTAGAGTGGGTATGTAGTGGGGAACTATAAACCCATCATCAATGCTTTGCTTGATGTAGTGTCGGGCGACTCGGGCATGCTTGGTCCGTTCATGTTGGACGGGATTCTTGGCCATGGCAATGGCCGATTTACTGTCAGAATAAAGATGGATCCCCGTCCCGGGAAATAGATGTAAATCTTGTAAAAGGTCTTTGAGCCACATGCCCTCACAAACACCCTTCTTCAAGGCACGAAGTTCAGCCTCAGCACTTGAGAGAAAGACTTCTTTCTGCTTCTTACTGCGCCATGTAACCAGATTACCCCCAATAAAGCTGCAATAACCTGATGTGGACCGACTGACCTCAAACGAGCCAGCATAATCAGAATCGGTGTAGAGAACGACACTCGGTTCTCCTCCTTTTCGAAACAGTAGCCCTTGCCCAATAGAACCTTTAAGATAAGCAAGGATTCGATCGGCTGCTTTTTGGTGTGACTCCCAGGGGTCACTCATAAACTGACTCAGTGAATTAACAGCAAAGGCAATATCCGGACGGGTGTGGTTGAGATACAACAACCGTCCAATAAGTCGCTGAAAGGATGTCTTGTTCACTGGGGCATCTTTGTCATGTTGTGCAGTTTTTAACTTAACATTGATGTCGACAGGAGTAGTAGCTGAACGACAATCCAACTTACCTGTTTCTCGCAATAGATCCAGGATGTATTATGTTGTGACAAGAGAATTCCTGTCTTGGAATAGGCCACCTCAATGCCCAAGAAGTAGGTAAGGAGGCCGAATGCTTTAATATCAAATGAGTTAGTGAGATGTGCTTCAAGACTCTGGATTTCATCCACATCATTTCCCATAATAATAATGTCGTCGACGTATACAATAAGAATGGCGACCTTCCCTTGTGAACTATGCTTGATGAATAGAGTATGGTCTCCTTCACTCTGAAAGAATCCCGCAGAAAGCATGGTTTTGGAGAATTTTCCAAACCAGGCACGAGGGGACTGCTTGAGTCCATATAAGGACTTCTTGAGATGACATACATCGGCCAAATTTTACTTAAAGAATATCCAGGAGGTGGTGACATGTACACCTCTTCTTCCATCTCGCCATGTAAGAACGCATTCTTGACATCATATTGATACAACTTCCAATCAAACAAAGCTGCTAAGGCAATTAAGACTCGAATTGTATTTAACTTGGCAACAGGGGCAAAGGTTTCATTATAATCAATACCGTATGACTGAGTATACCCGCGAGCAACTAGGCGAGCCTTGTATCTTGCAATTGAGCCGTCGGAATGATACTTAATAGTAAAAACCCATCGGCTGCCGACAACCTTTTTTCCAGCTGGGAGAGGACCCATTTTCCATGTACCGTTTCTCTCAAGCGCTTCCATTTCCTCATCCATGGCCCTCTTCCATTCAGTGGACGACATAGCTTCTTTGACTGATGTAGGAACGGATACAGTCACAAGTGCTTGAATTATCTTATTATACTCAGGAGAGAGCTGAGTATATGAAACATAGTTGCCAACTGGATACCGCTTTGTCTGTGTGCATGCACGAACACCCTTGCTCACGGCGATTGACCAGCCACTATTGCTGGGAATATCCTCATAAGCTGTTTCTTCAGTGCTTGGAATGTCATCTGAGACATCAGGTCGTTCCTCCTCCTGAGTAGGACTGAAGAGCTGATCTGCAAGATGCTGTTGACCCATATTAGATGAGACTGGGGTTTCCCAACTCCCATTGTCGCCAAGCTCCGGAACCGCTGAATCAATATTTCCATCCAGCCGGCTCTCGGAATCATAAAACATCCTTGCTTCATCAAAAGAAGTATCTGCCGTAATGTAGAGTCGCTTTGAGCTGGGGTGATAACAGCGGTACCCCTTTTGAGTAGACGAATAACCCAGGAACAAACACTTGAGAGGTCTGGGATCCAACTTTCCCGCATGGTGAGCATGTACATATACAATACAACCAAATATCTTGGCGGGCAGATTAGTCCTTAGACATACACGAGGAAATTCAGAAGACATAAGATCAATGGGGGCAGAAAAATTCAATGTTCTAGATGCAGTGCGATTTATAAGGTGTGTAGCTGTGGCAACGGCTTCACTCCAGTATTGTTTGGGACAGTTTCCTAAAATAGGAGGGCTCTAGGTGCCGACATAATATGGCCAATTTTCCTCTCAGCGAGACCATTCTGCTGAGGGGTGTTCACACACGCGGATTGATGCACAATTCCCTGCTCTCCAAGATATGTTTTTACTTCTCCGGAGAAATATTCTTTAGCATTATCAGTCCTCAACATTCTAACCTTTTTTTCAAACTGAGTACTAATCATCTCGCAAAAAAGAGTAATGATGGATGGGACCTCAGATTTGGATTTCAGTAGATATACCCATGTATATCTAGTGAAATCATCCACAAACACAATAAACCACCTGTGCTGGAAGAGACCAGTGGTGGAACAAGGCCCCCAGACATCACTATGAACACAGTCAAATGCAGCGGAAGATCGATGATTTGAAGCAGGAAAAACGACTCTTTTGTGTTTAGCAAATTGGCAAGATTCACAAATCAGATTGTCGACAATGATCCCCTTAAACAAGTTGGGGTACACATGTTTCAAAAAAGAAAATGAAGGATGTCCTAGTCTCCGATGCAGGAGGATGACCCGTTCTTTACTTGTGGTGTTGTAGGCCACTTTTTGGCTATCATCCTTCTCTAGGTCGTCTAGTAGAAGAAGCCCCCCCTCCTGTCTAACAGATGAAATCTTCTTCCCGGTGTCCTTAATACACAAAAAACAGGAATCGGAGTCGAGGGTAAATCTCCAACCAGTATCAATAACTAACTTTGTTAGGGAAAGTAAGTTTGCTTTTAATTCATGTACGTGTAAAACATTCTTTAGTAGTACTCCTTTGAAAAAAATGGTCTTTTTTCCTTCAACTTTTATAATTCCACCATTAGCCGTGAAAACTTTATGATCACTTGAAACTAAATCGTATGACTTGAAGAGAGATCTTTGGGGTGACATGTGATCTGTCGCCCCTAAATCCAAAATCCACGATGATGTTACAGTACTAATATTATTGTAAGTAGTGAAGGCAAAGTGCTCACCTGATTTGGCCAATGATGTTGAGCTTATCTTCTGGAGAATTTTATTCATCTCAGATTGAATGAGTTTTTGAATGTCGCCTCCATCATTGTTCTTCTTAGTGGAGGGATCTCCCCCTTCATTTGCAATATATGCCTTTTTCTGGTCTCTGGGAACCCAGAGACCTTTTCGGATCTACTCCTCCTTCCAGGCCAACTTCCTGCAATCCTTTTTCAAGTGGCCTTCCTTAATGCAATAGCCACAAACAAGCATTTCTGGTGGATTACCTTCCTTTGGAGTTGCTTTAGGAGTCGGTGGAGGAGGTGCCGTGGAGCTTGAATTATTCCGTGGCTCACCCTTTTTAGCTAGGTGAGCCACAGAGGCAGGGGTAGTGGATTCTTCATCTTTGATGGTCAATTTTCTCCGACGTTCTGCTTCTTGTAGTTCAGAGATGGCTTCTGCTAGTGTCGAAAATCTTTCTCGGTGTAATAGTTGACTCCGTAAATTTTCATATTCGGGATTTAGACCCATCAGAAAAGTGAGTGTCCTGAACTTTACTTCTCGGAGATAGGATGGTGAATTCTTGTCACCAGTGGGCCAAAGAAGATCTAATTCCCTCCAAATAGCCTTGAGCTTTGCTGAATATGAGGATATGGACATACTGCCTTGCTTTAGTGTCCTTTCCTGTTCCCGTAGGTCAAACACGCGGAAGTCACTATGAGACTCTGCACAGGATTTATTTATCTCTTCCCATAGATCACGAACACAGTCTATAAGAAGATAGTCATCTCTTTGTTCTTCTTCCATATTTCTTATCATCCAGTTAACAATGAAGATAGTCATCTCTCCAGCTGCATGGAGTCAGGAGAATCTACATGCTCCAAGAGGCCGCCGCTCCTTTCTTTCGAAATCAAGCAAATGATTTAATACCCAGCCTCCTTTATTTATAGGTTTCCTGCTCCTGGCTTCTAACAAGTGAACCTGAATTGTCTAGGGAGATGATTCTGATGAACCTCAAAGTAGAGCTGAATTATGGATAGAAGGGTATTAATTGGGAAAGGAGACAAAAATAGACAAAAATTTCACCTGATGAAGTGGGAGAGTGTGTTTATGCGTCACTGGTAACGATGGGCAAGATCATCAGCAAATGTCTTCCTGATGACTTCCCTTTGAGTTTCAGCTCTGTAGTGACCATCTCAGATCTTGAAGTCCACGGCTCTGGCACAAGCTTGATCTTCGACGGAATCTCAACTTTCTCCACCTTCTTGGCCACCTGCTTAAATTGACCAGTCAGAGAGGGAGGGAAGCAGGGAGAGAGAGAGCGTAAAAGAGAGAGAGAGAGAGAGAGAGAGAGAGAGAGAGAGAGAATACCTGTATGAGGGAGAAAGTGTTTGTGTGCATTGACGAGGGCAGGGAGGCAGAGAGAGAGTGCATGTGTGAGGGAGAGAGAGGGAGGGGTAGAGAGAGAGAGAGAGAGAGAGGGAGGGAGGGAGGGAGGGAGAAAGAGAGATCAAGATTTAGTAAAAGCTCACGTGAATGGCTCATAAAAATAAGCATAATTTATTTTAGTTTGCATTATCCACAAAAAATCTTACTATCATGTTATGGTAATTTTTCTACGAGATGCAGTAAACATTAAAAGACGGATGCAAGCAGTAAAAATTTCAACAAGTATTGTTTACTGAACTGCATAAGCCAAAGTTTTATTGAACTGCAAAAATAATTTTTAACAAGAAAAAATACAGGGAGAATTATGTTCTTATATTCCACAAATTGGATCTATCAAAAAAACGCCGTCTTTCCAATGCCATGTTTCAAAGAAAAAAAAAAACCAGATTATAGAATTGGAGATATGGGGAATGGGGGATAGAGAAATAGGGAGATCAGAGAGGGATCGAGATATAGGGAGACTGACAATTGGCGATAGGGAGATAGAAAGATAGAGGATTAGAGATATGGGGAATTGGGGATAGAAAAAAAGAGAGATATCAAGAAATCATCGCCGAGAACTCTTCAAGCAATTACTGTCCACAAAAAGATCTCAAGAAAACATCGCCGGGCAACATCATCGTGAGACCCACACAAGCGTCTCGCTTTGAAAACATTCGCCCAAAGAATTTAAACATTTAAGGCTATTTTTTCCACCTACGAGCAACAAGAGCTTGCACTTGTTCATAGAGCACGACAAAGGAAGCCTAATCATCATAAGCGGATTAAACAGTCAGGTAAGGAAGGGAGGAACCTTGGTTTTCTGAACTGTGCGGCGTCCCTCCAAATCAAAGAATGACTTCGAGAGTTAGAGGGGAGGAACCTTGGTTTTCCGACTTCTACTTCGAGTTTTCGAGCCTTCGAGTCTTCGATTCTTCGACTTCCACAGGAAATGGTTATCTTCGAGTCTTCCACTTCGACCTAAGGGGACTTCGAGGCAGATAAGTAGAAGTTATAAGTTCGTTTGAGGTATTATACTTCGACTATGTTAATTAAAATAAGTAATAACATAGTAAAACAAAATTAATAACATAGGTTTTAAAATTAATAACATAGGTTTTAAAATTAATAACATAGGTTTTCGAAAAATTTCCAACACCGGCGACCGTGACGTTGTCACGGTGATGGTGACGTGACAAAATGCGGAAGAATAGACGAGTGACGGGCACTTGATGAAATTTCTCAAAAACCTCAGACGCGTGACGAGACGGTGACGTGATGAACATTTCATCATGTCACAGTTTTTCACGCATCGTCATCCGTCCCGTCGCATCTGGGGCGTCACTTCTCATGCATGAGAGAACCAGCATGAGAGAACCAGCATGAGAGAAACGGACGTGCCATTCCCTACTCTTGCCCATGCTCTCTCTCTCTCTGTATGTGTGTCTCTCTTCGTCTCTCTCTCTCTCTCTCGCACTCTCTCGGCATGTCTCTCTCTCTCTCATGCTCTCTCTCCATCTCTCTCTCTCTCTCCCTGTTTCTCTCATGCTGGTTCTCTCTATGTCTGTCAGTCTGTCTGTCTGTCTCTCTCTCTGTTTCTCTCATGCTGGTTCTCTCTATCTGTCAGTCAATCAATCAGTCAATCAGTCAGTCAGCCAGTCTGTCTGTCTGTCTCTCTATTTCTTTCTCGCTCGATCTCTCTGCATGTCTGTCTGTCTCTCTATTTCTTTCTTGCTCTCTCTGTCTCTATATGTACGTCTGTCTGTCTCTCTCTGTCTCTCTCCATTTCTCTCTCTCTCGCTCTCTCTGTATGTCCGTCTGTCTATCTCTCTCTATCTCTCTTTTTCTCTCTCTTGCTCGCTCTCTTTGTATGTTCGTTTGTCTGTATGTCTCTCTCTCTCTCTATCTCTATCTATTTTTCTCTCGCTCGCTCTCTCTGTATGTCCGTCTGTCTGTATGTCTCTCTCTCTCTATCTCTATCTATTTCTCGCTCGCTCTCTCTATATGTCTGTCTGTTTGTATGTCTCTCTCTATCTCTCTCTATTTGTCTCTTGCTTGCTCTGTCTATATGTCCGTCTGTCTGGTCGTCTCTCTCTATCTCTCTCTATTTCTCTCTCGCTCTATCTCTCTATTTGTCTGTCTCTCCCCCCCTCTGTCTTCTATTTCTCTATATCTCCCTCTCTATCTGCCTGTCTCTCTCTCTCTCTCTCTCTCTCTCCCTTTGTGTCTCTGTCTCTTCCTTTCTCTCTCTCCCTCTCTATATCTCAATTTCTCTCTCTCTCTCTCTCCTCCTGTGTGTCTCTTTGTCTCTTCCTTTCTCTCTCTCTCTCTCTATCTCTATTTCTCTCTCTCGCTCTATGTATGTTTGTCTGTCTATCTCTCTCTATGTGTCTCTCTGTTTCTTCCTTCCTTCCTTCCTCTCTCTCTCTCTCTATTTCTCTATTTGACTCTCACTCTCTGCATGTCCCTCTCTCCCTCTATGTCTCTCTATCTCTTCCTTTCTCTCCCTCCCTCTCTCTCTCTCTATTTTCTCTCACTCACTATCTGTCCGTCTCTCTCTCCCTGTGTGTCTCTCCGTATCTTCCTTTCTCTCTCTCTCTCCATCTCTCACTCTCTCTATTCCTCTCTCTCTCTCACTCTCTCTCTCCTTGTGTGTCTCTCTGTCTCTTCCTTCCTCTCTCTCTCTCTCTCTCTCTCTCTCTCTCTCTCTCTCCCGCGCTCACTCTCTCTCAAATTCTGTCTCCCTCTCTATTGTTGGATGGTTAATCTTGAGTCAGCTAAGCTAGGGAGTTAGTTTTTGAACAAGTCAAGAAATAAAAAGTTAACATGGATCACTAGGCTTTAGGGAGATGTGGAGGCAGGAGCTGAGTTTGAGGAGAGAAAAAGACTGGGTGTCTTGGAAGACCAAGTACTTGGATAAGTACGTGGTCATGGTTTGTTTAAGTCCATAAGCAGTTATGGGGGAGTGCCTATAAATATGTATGAGTTCTATTGTTGTAGGATGTTGTGTGCATCAACTGGTTCCTTTCTCTCTTTAAGTGTTCTTTCTTCTTGTTTTTTTGTATGAGATCAAGAGAGCGAGAGCTTAATATTTCTGTGTGAGATCAAAAAAGTGAGAAATTAATCTTTTTCCTCTATGTGAGATCAAGATAGTGAGTGCATGTGCTTCCCTTCTTTGTGTGAGTTGCTGGAGTAAGAGAGCTAGGTTCGAACATCTATTTCTCTCCATCTCTCCATCTCTCTCTGTCTGT
Organism: Wolffia australiana; assembly: GCF_029677425.1. Taxonomy (NCBI): domain Eukaryota; kingdom Viridiplantae; phylum Streptophyta; class Magnoliopsida; order Alismatales; family Araceae; genus Wolffia; species Wolffia australiana. The sequence continues at coordinate 5,858,328 of NC_135848.1, read as the reverse complement.
CTCTCTCTCTCTCCGTTTCTCTCTCTCCTACTCTCTCTCTCTCTCTCAAATTCTTTGTCTCCCTCTTAATTTCTCTCTCTCTCTCCCGCTCCCCTTATTTCTCTCTTTCTCTCTTTCTCTCTTCCCCCCTCTCTCTATCTTTCACTCTCTCCCTCTCTTTATCTTTCTCTCTCTCCCTCTCTCCCTCTCTCTCTTTCTCTCTTTCCCCCTCTTTCTCTCTCTTTCAATCTCGCTCTCTGTCTCTCTGTCTCTCTCTCTCTCCCTATATCTCTTTCTCTCTAGCTCTCCCCCTCTCTCTTTCATTCTCTTCCTTTCTCTCTCTTTTTCTCTTTCTCTCTTCCCCCCCTCTCTTTCTCTATCGCTCTCTCTCTCTCCCTCTCTCTCTTTCTCTCTAGCTCTTCCTCTGTCTCCCTTTCATTCTCTTCCTTCCTCTCTCTCTTTCTCTCATTCTTTCTTCCCCCTCTCCCTCACTCACTCACTCTCTCTCCCTCTCTCTCATTCTCTCTCTCTCTCTCTCTCTCTCTCTCTTTCTCTCCAGCTCTTCCTCTCTCTCTCTCTCTTTCATTCTCTTCCTTTTTTTTTCTCTCTCTCTCTCTCCCTTTCTCTCTTCCCCCTCTATCTCTCTCTTTTTCTCTCCCTCTCTCCCTCATTCTCTTCCTTTCTCTCTCGCTCTCCCTTTCTCTCTTCCCCCTCTATCTCTCTCTTTCACTCTCGCTCTCTCTCTCTCCCTCTCTAGCTCTCCCTCTCTCTCTCTCTCTTTGATTCTCTTCCTTTCTCTCTCGCTCTCTCTTTCTCTCTTCCCCCCTCTCTCTTTAACTCTCTCGCTCTCTCTCCCTCTCTCTCTTTCTCTCTAGCTCTCCCTCTCTCTTTCATTCTCTTCCTTTCTCCCTCGCTCTCCCTCTCTCTCTTTCTCTCTTTCTATCTTTCTATCTCCCCCCTCTCTCTCTCCCTCTCTCTCTTTCTCTCTAGCTCTCTCTCTCCCTCTCTCTCTTTCATTCTCTTCCTTTTTCTCTAGCTCTCCCTCTGTCTTTCATTCTCTTCCTTTCTCTCTAGCTCTCCCTCTGTCTTTCATTCTCTTCCTTTCTCCCTCGCTCTCCCTCTCTCTCTTTCTCTCTTTCTATATTTCTATCTCCCCCCTCTCTCTCTTGCTCTCTCTCTCTCTCTCTCCCTCTCTTTCTCTCTAGCTCTCTCTCTCCCTCTCTCTCTTTCATTCTCTTCCTTTCTCTCTCTCTCTCTCCATCTCTCTCTTTCTCTCTCTTCCTTTTATCTCTCTCTGTCTCTCTCTTTATCCCTCTTCCTTTCTCCCTCTTTATTTCTTTCTTTCTCTTTCTCTCTCTCTCTTCCTTTCTCTCTCTCTCTCCCTCTCTCTCTCTCTCTCTTCCTTTCTTCCTCTCTCTATTTATCCCTCTTCCTTTCTCCCTATTTATTTCTCTTTCTCTTTCTCTCTCTCTGCCTCTCTCTTTCTCTCTCCTCCTTTCTTCCTCTCTCTCTCTCCCTCTCTCTTTCTCTCTCCTCCTTTCTTCCTCTCTCTCTCCCTCTCTTTCTCTCTCCTCCTTTCTTCCTCTCTCTTCCTTTCTTTTTCTCTCTATTTCTCTCTCTTCCCCACTCTCTTTCTCTCTCTCTCTCTATTTCTCTCTCTTCCTTTCTCTCTTTCTCTCCTCTTTCTTTCTCTCTTTCTCTCATTATTTCTCTCTCTCTCTCTCTCTATTTCTCTCTCTTCCTATCTCTCTCTTTTTCTCTCTGTCTCTTCCTTTCTCTCTCTCTCTCTCTTTCCCTCTCTCTTCTCTCATTCTCTCCCTCTTTCTTTATTCTCTCTTTCTTTCTTTCTTTTTTTTTTTCTCTCTCTCTCTCTCTCTATTTCTCTCTCTTCCTTTCTCTCTGTCTTCCTTCCTTCCTTTCTCTCTCTCTCTCTCTATTTCTCTCTCTTCCTCTCTCTCTCTCTCTGTGTCTCTCTCTTTCTCTCCCACTTTTTTCTCTCTCCTTCTCCCTCTCTCTCTCCTTCTTTCTCTCCCTCTCCCTCTCTCTTCCTTTCTCTCCCTCTCTCTCTCCTTCTTTCTCTCTCTCCCTCTCTCTTCCTTTCTCTCTCTCTCTCTCTCTCCTCCTTTCTCTCCCTCTCCCTCTCTCTCTCTCTTTCTCTCCTCCTTTCTCTCCCTCTCCCTCTTTCTCTTTCTCTCCTCCTTTCTTTCCCTCTCCCTCTCTCTCTCTCTTTCTCTCCTCCTTTCTCTTCTTCTCCCTCTCTCTTTCTCTCTCTCTCTTCCTTTCTCTCTCCCTCTCCCTCTCTTTGTCTCTCTCCCTCTCTCTCTCCCCTCTCTCTCCTTCTCTCTCTTCCTTTCTCTCTCCCCCTCTCCCTCTCTCTTTCTCTCTCTCTTCCTTTCTCTCTCCCTCTCCCCCTCCCTCTCTTTGTCCTGCTCTCTCTTCCTTTCTCTCTCCTCTCCCTCTCTATGTCTCTCTCCTCTCTATCCCCCCTCTCTCTCCCTCTCTCTCTTCCTTTCTCTCTCCCTCTCCCTCTCTTTGTCTCTCTCCCTCTCTATCTCCCCTCTATCTCCTTCTCTCTCTTCCTTTCTCTCTCTACCTATCCCTCTCTCTTTCTCTCTCTCTTCCTTTCTCTCTCCCTCTCCCTCTCCCTCTCTATCTCCTTCTCTCTCTTCCTTTCTCTCTCCCTCTCCCTCTCTATGTCTCTCTCCCTCTCTATCTCCCCTCTATCTCCTTCTCTCTCTTCCTTTCTCTCTCCCTCTCCCTCTCTTTGTCTCTCTCCCTCTCTATCTCCCCTCTATCTCCTTCTCTCTCTTCCTTTCTCTCTCTACCTATCCCTCTCTCTTTGTTTCTCCCTCCTTCTCTCTCTTCCTTTCCCTCCCTCTCTCCTCCTCTCTCTTCCTTTCTCTCTCTTCCTTTCCCTCCCTCTCTTCTCCTCTCTCTGGACGGCTGTGGACGTGAGCGGTATGGTTGGCAGCCACTGGTGGGCAGGCCTAGGAGAGGCGGGCCGGCGGCGCGATTGGCAGCCACTGGTGGGCAGGCCTAAGAGAGGCGGGCCGGCGGCGCGATTGGCAGCTGTTGGCGGGCAGGCACAAGCAAGGCAGCTGCTTGCTGCAGCCTAAGCGCATCTGCGATTGCGGGCGGGTGTGTCGATAGAGGCAACCAGCGTTGGCGTCGACGGATGCGTGCTACGGCGGCAAGATTAGGGTTTCAAATTTTTTTTTTCAAAATCTCAATTGAAATTTTGTAAATAAGTGGAAAACAAAAAAAACTAAGAAACAAAATGATCAAATATCACATTTTTCATCAATTTTCTCCTCTCTCTTCCGACCGGTACCTGCCCATATTATAGGGGAGAAAAAAAAGGCCTTCCCCCTTAGAAATAAAGGGAAGAAGGCCAAAATAAGGAATCCTATGGGCCCTTAATAGGAGAGAGGCCCACACACAGGCGCACACTAGTGTTCGCCTGTCCCGATATCGGTACCGGATTCTGGTATCGGGACGGATGCTATATCGAATACCGGAAAGGCAATTTCCGGTATCCGGTTTTTTTGATATCCGGATATCGGATATCGGTATCGGATATCAGTTGCTACAGTGTCGATATCCGATACCGATATCCGTCCTGATGTTGGCATCCGTCTCCGTCTCAAGGGGACAGATGCCGGTACCGGATATCGGATGTGGATATCTGGTATTAACCTATATCCACATCCGATATCCACATCGGATTTAACCTATTTTGTTAGGTCCACAGTGTATTTTTTATTCAAACTTTTGAATAAAAAATACACGGTCAGACCTCAGACGAAGCAGGACGGTGGGCGGTGGACGGCGGATGGCGGAGGACGGCGGAGGACGGTAGAGGATGGCGGAGGACGGCAGAGGTGGATGGCGAAGGCGGACGGCAGAGGCAGACGGGTGGACGGTGGCGATGGACAGCGGCGGCGGAGGGCGCATAGTGAACGGCGGCGGCTACATCAGTATGTCTTCTTATCTTTCACTTCAAATGAATATAAGTAAATCGTGATCTTCATACTTCACAGTTGTCATTTTTTCATTAGGATTATGCAACTTCTTTCTTGCAATACGTGAGATTAACCCTTTCTTCTAAAGTCTCACCCTCTTCTTCTCCCAATTCTCTAATTCTCCATCTCAAATTCTTTAATCTCCCTCTGAAGTCTCAAATTCTCTAAATTGGAATCTCTCTTCTCATTTCTTAATTCTATCTCTTTTTCTCTCTAACTCTCTTCTCCAATTCTCACTCTCTCTTCTCCCAATCTCTTAAATTCTCATTATTTAACTCTCTCCTCTCCCATTCTCTCGTGATCTCTAATTCCCACTCTCTCTTCTTCCAATCTCTTAAATTCTCCATATTTCACTCTCCCCTCTCCCATTCTCCTCTCTCATTCTACATTCTGAGTCTATCTCTCTCTCATTCTCTCTCACCTTCTGCTGTTTTTTTTACTCTCATTCTATCTCCCACCCTCTTTCTCTGCCAATTTTGTTAAAACTCTCTACCTCTCCCTCTCCCCTCTCTTCTCTCCCTCTCATTCTTCCTGACTCTATAATTCTCTCTTATCTCTCTCATTCTACATTCTGATTCTATCTCTCTCTCTCATTCTCCCTCACCCTCTATTTTTTTTTACTCTCATTCTATCTCCCCTCCTCTTTCTCTGCCACACTCTATGACTCTCTACCTCTCCCTCTTCCCTCTCTTCTCTCCCCCTCATTCTAACTGACTTTATAATTCTCTCGTATCTATCTCATTTTATCTTACGCTTCTATCTCTCTCTCTGATTCTCTCTCACCCTCTGCTGTTTTTTTTACTCTCATTCTATCTCCCCTCCTCTTTCTCTGCCACACTCTATAACTCTCTACCTCTCCCTATCACCTCTCTTCTCTCCCCCTCATTCTAACTGACTCTATAATTCTCTCTTATCTCTCTCATTTTATCTTACGCTTCTATCTCTCTCTCATTCTCTCTCACCCTCTGCTGTTTTTTTTTACTCTCATTCTATCTCCCCCCCTCTTTCTTTGCCACACTCTATAACTCTCTACCTCTCCCTCTCCCCTCTCTTCTCTCCCCCTCATTCTCCCTTTCTCATAACTCTATGGTCTTTGAACTTACTCTCAAATTCTACAAATATCCTCCCGTTCTCTCTAAATGTCTCCCACTCCCTATTTTTGATTCTCTAATCTTATTCTCCTCCTCTCTCTTAGTCTCTTCCACTATCTTATAATTCACTGTTTATTTATTTGTTTTATTCATTGCATCCGTTACTTAATTCAGAGTTTAAACCGCAGTTTGGCATCATGTGATGCCGTTGTATTGAATTTTAGCTTACCAAATTATGACTTCAGAAACATGAACCCACCCGGAGGCAATGGCTCAACCCAAGACAGATCTGGGTCATGAGCTGTAGGCCCTCAACGTACAGACGGGGGAACTTCTCGTGCCGTACAGAGTCAACCTCGTTCGAATCGTTCAGTCATCATTGACTATTTCGAACAGATGGAAGATTGATACTATGCCTGCTTACTATGTTGGGAGTTGAACCCGCACATTAAGAGGAAACCAATAATGAGGCAAGCCGACAAAGCATAATGTATTTTGGCGACATTTCAAATCCTACCATCCAGCTCGTCACGCGGAGCTTAAGGGCGAAGTGTCAGAAGACCCTGATCAGCCACGTATCACTAACAGAATGAAAAGCAAACAACAGGGAGAGCCTAGCGGACGAGGGCCGATTAGAGGGCATACTCCAGATGAGACGAAGAATTTCATTGCACGATTTGTATGCATGACTGATTCACCCTGGAGCATTGTTGAGAATGTCGCCTTCAAGGAGATGTGGCATTACGCAACACTTCTCGACTTGGATCCTCCAAGTGCGAAGGTCATAAAGCAGTGGGCCATCCAAATGCATGGTTGCATGAAACATGATGTGAGGAAGCTCTAGGAGAATGTGGTCCGAGTGTCGCCCACCGTAGACGCATGGACTGCGGAGAACGGAATTGGACTACTAGGCATCACCGTCCGCTGGGTGGATGACACATGGGTGTACAGAGAGCGGGTACTTGCCATCTGAGAAATCGTCGGCAAGCATGATGGGGAGAACATGGCGTTCATCGTTCTCCAGGCCTTAGATGAATTATGTCTGCGGTCGAAGGTCTGCATTCAGCGTCTAACTCATTTTATTAGTCGAACTTGTGACTTTAAATGTGGAACGTACTTATGCAGGTCTATGCCATGACTACTAACAATGCCACGCCAAAATAAGAGGATGTTGGCATTGATGACGAGAAAGATGAAGAGCGTTAACCTGGCGTTTAGCGCCCGAAGGCACGTCCCATGTGTGGCACACATTCTGAACATTGTCGTGCAAGCGGCAATAAAAAGCTTTGGTATTCCTTAGAACCTGAAGAAGGCGACGTGACAAGGACAACATACCACTACGACATCGACCAGGACAACAAGCTCGGCTATATATTCTCAGCATCTGATGACAGTGAGGGACCACGTCGACCGTTATGTTTGGGTGATGTAGTTAGAAAGGTGCGTACACTAGTGCGCAGTATTCAGATCTCTACGCAATGGAGAGAACATTATACAAAGGCATGTGAAGACGACGCCGAAGTCGAGGACTCTAGCATGGTCGTCTAGACTGTCCAACTCGATGGAGCAGCACGTACGCTATGTTAGCGGCCGTCGTGAAGAAGCGTGATGTAATTGACAAAGTGTCGAAGGCTTTTGGCCGGAAGGTGACGTCGACAAAGTTGTCGAAGGATGAGTGGGAGTTGGTGAAAGAGTTTTGTCGCATCATTAGACGTTTCACCGTATCAACTGATCATGTTTGCAAGACAGTGACGCCGGCGATATGTGATGTCTTGTATCTCATAGACGGCCTAAAGGTTCACACGAAGGAATTGGTCCAACAAATCGAAGATGGCAACTTCTTCACATCCGTACGAGTGTTGCATAAAGGAGGTCATTCAAACATGGTGCAAGCGTGTAAACCGATGCATTACAACCTTGCAAAGTATTATGAGATATTTTGGGCGAATGAGGCAATCACTACCGCGGCATTGGTGGACCCATTCCACAAAGGGTCAATGCTCCGCCCGGGCGTCCGAGAAGCAACCATCGCATATGTATGGTCGTTGTTACCTGGTGACTCGCCGAGTCGTGGGCCGAGAGGGGCCGCTGAGGAGGGGCAGTCAAGAGGTAAAGAGTTGGACTCTTGGCCTAAGAGCACAATGCGGCACGTGCAACCGGCACCTGCGTCAACGAGGTTGGCGTGGGACGAATTCAACCAATACCTTACGGAGATTGTGCCTAATGAGGGTGTGTTCACTCCACTATCTTGGTGGGCCAGCACGGGGGAGAAGAGTTTCCACTTACTTGCAGCCATTACGAGGGACCTATTGTCCGTATGTGGGACGAGCGCTCCTACCAAGGGGATGTTCTCCATTGGCAACGTAATTGTCGTTACTTATTTCTTATCTTGTTCTACGCAGGTGATGATCAAGTAAGCACAAACCTCTGGTAGAGCTGTGGGGAGATTTCTGCAGGAAGTGCGTGTTTTTGACAGAGCCACTGTCATATGTAGTTAGTGAATTTTGCTACAACTATCGAGTTAACGCCGTATAAAACTTTATAATTTTATTTACAGAATTTTGAAACATTTTCCAAAAATTCTTTTGAATATTCCTAAATTACTATAAAGATTCAAATTACAAATCAAATATAATAATTTATATAAACATAAATAAACCTATTCACTTCTCATTAAATCTTTATATCCGTCATTACTATAGTCCTCTATCAATCCAATAAATAATCTTAATATCACTCAAAAAAATAATCCCTATAATTAAATATCATGCGAAGTAGTATACTTAATCCTCTATCTTCATAATTACATATCAAGCTAAGCTGTAAATCTAATATAACCCTTCTACTAATATCTTACATTCTCTCGTTATTATTAAACAGCCATATTTATTACTCCTATTACTAACTATTTCTAGTATCTATAGCAAATATAAATTATATCATGCACCTTTATTCTCCTATGCATTTGCCATGGTATGCATTTCATCCTCTCTTATATTTTTAATTCTATTCATAGCATACATTACTATAAAGATTCAGATTACAAATTCCACTAGTATCTTACACTCTACCCTTATTATTAAATCATCAGTTTTATTATTCCTCTTACTAACTATTTCACTTATCTATTAAAGGTGTTAAATATATTATGTAATTTTATTCTCTTATAATTACGTTATATTAAATTCGCACAAAAATTAGTTGTAAGTCTAAAATAACCATTCCACTAATATCTT